>NC_053399.1:27090059-27392559 GCF_905171765.1 Bufo bufo
ATCCTTCAATCCTGCATCATTACTACTGGTAGCGGCTTCATCCTTTACCCTGCTACCTCCTGTTCAAGACTCCGGTGCTTCCTGTGTTCAGGCTTGCCCCTGCCATTGGATTCCAGCAGTGTTCCACTAGTATCGTGACATCTTGTCTGTGTGCTTAGGGTCATTGTCTTGTTGGAAGGAGAACCTTCGGCCCAGTCTGAGATCCAGAGCACTTTGGATCAGGTTTTCATTAAGACTATCTCTGTACTTTGATCCATTCCGCTTTCCCTTAAACCTGACCAGTCTCCCTGTCCCAGCCGTTGAAAATATCCCCAGAACATCATGCTGCCACCATAATAATGCTTCACTGTAGGGATGGTATTGGGCAGGTGATGAGCAGTGTCTGATTTGCTCCAGACGTGACGCTTAAATTGAAGCTAAAATGTTCAATCTTGGTTCCATCAGATCAGACAATGTTGTTTCTCACAGTCTGGGAGTCCTTTAGGACTCTCTTTTAGGAAACTCCAGGCGACTTTCAAATGTCTTTTACTGGAGAAGGAGAAGCTTCTTTCTGGACACTCTGCCATAAACCCCAGATTGGTGGAGGCTGCAGTGATGGTTGACCTTCTGGAAGTTTCTTCCATCTGCTCACAGGATCTCTGGATCTCAGCCGGAGTGACCATAGGGTTCTTGGTCACCTCTCTTATCAAAGTCCTTCTTAGTTTGGGGGTGGCCAGCTCTAGTGAGAGCCCTGGCTGTTTCAAACGTTTTCCATTTAATAATTATGGAGGCCACTGTGCTCTTGGGAAGGGAACCTTTAGTGCAGCAGATTTTTTTTTGTCCCCTTCTCCAGATCTGTGCCTCCACACAATCCTGTCTCTGAGCTCTACAGACAGTTCTTTCCTCCTCATGGCTCGGTTTCTGCTCTGATATGTATTGTCAGCTCCTGAGACCTTACAGTATATAGACAGAGCCGTGTCTTTCCAAATCATGGAATTCAATCAACATCTTAAATATGGTCAGGAGAAATGGGAGGCCCCCAGAGCTCAACTTCAAATGTCATAGCAAAGGGTCCGAATACTTATGTCCATGCAGAATTTTCGTTTTTCCTTTTTAATAAATGTGCAAACATTTCAAAAAATCTAAAAAAAACTAATGGGTACAGCTCACCTGCTGGCAATTTTTTTTAGATGCACAGAAACCACTGCAGACTCAGTCTGTGATGCATATAGACCTGAAAAATTCCAGCATCCAATTTCGGTAAAAATTGCAGCTTTATTATGTCCAGTATAATATCCATGCCTCCTAAAGCAATTATATTATGAGGAGGGGGAGAGAACGGGGAGGTTATTGGCACTCATATCTAGGGCCCAACAGGCACTCATATCTAGGGCCCATACCTGCTCTTTGTAATTCAGCTGGGGACTTGTGTACGGCAACAGATCAGATCTTAGAGGTCATGCACGAGTTGTATTCATCATTATATGAATCAAAAGTGGATGTTGCAGACACAGAGATTGCAGTGTTCCTAGACCAGTTGCAACTCCCTACCCTAATTGAGGAGCAGCGAAACTTCATGGATGCTTCTATAACTATAAAAGGAAATGGAAGATGCCTTGGGTGATATGTCAAATAATAAGGCCCCGGGGGAGGGACGGATTACCGGTTGAAATATATAGAACTTATGCCTCTACGCTATTACCTCAAATGCTAGAGGTCTATAAGGAGGCACAAAGTCAGGGTACACTTCCTGGGTCTATGAATGAAGCTATTATTGTGGTCATCCCCAAACCGGGAAAGGATAGTTTGGTGGCGGAATCATATAGGCCTATATCCTTGCTACAGGTAGATGTTAAAGTTTTAGCTAAAATATTGGCAAATAGGTTAAATTCAGTGATAACCTCGCTCATACATACTGATCAGGCAGGATTCATGCCTAAATTGTCAACAGCTGATGAATATTAGGAGGTTATTTCTAAATATTCAAGTGAGTCAGGTCCACGCCTTGAACGCGGCGGTCGCATCTCTTGATGCGGCCAAAGCATTCGATAGCGTGGAATGGCAATATTTATGGCTGGTGCTCCAGAAAATGGGAATTGGACCCGTATTCCTTAAATGGATACAGTTAATGTGCAATTGCCCCACGGCTAGAATCCAAATAAGAGGCAGACTTTCTAAACCCTTTAAATTACACAGAGGAACTAGGCAAGGGTGTCCACTGTCTCCGTTGCTGTTTGCAAAGGCGATCCTTGCAGAAGCCTTAAGAAGAGCGGTAACAGTAAAAGGACTTCGGTATGGCCCCCTAAGTGGCACTATATGCCGATGACCTCCTGTTATTTTTAGATGACTGGAGTTCTTCTCTTCCGGAGGCCATGGGCATTATAAATGGTTTTGGGAAGTTATCCGGTTTGACGATAAATTGGACGAAGTCAGTGCTGATGCTACTTTCTAACGATGGGGGAGCCTCTCCGGCACATGCAGCAGGTTTACAAATAGCTACCTCCTTTACATACCTAGGCATCCAAATTTCGAACAATGTGCAGGAGTATGAGAAACTTAACTTGACACCGCTGCTACACAGGTTTAGACAGAAGGTCCAGGCTTGGATTCGTTTGCCCCTTACTATGATTGGCCGTACTAATCTGCTTAAAATGGTTTTCATGCCCCAACTTTTATATATGCTACATAATGCTCCAACCTGGATTCCCCTCCATTTTTTCTATACTGTGAATGCGATATTCAGAGACCTTATTTGGAAGAAGGGAATACCGCGTATAAAGCTAGCTACTTTGTGTAGACCTAAAACTCAAGGAGGCCTGAATGTCCCAGACCCATGGATATACTACTTAGCGGCACAGCTGCAGCATATCAGGGGCTAGGGAGTGGATAATGGCCTCAGTACAGCAGGCAGGACTGTAAAATACTTGATTGATGATAAAAAACCTGTTGTCAGCCATAGGGGACGGTACATTCCTTAAAATAGGGAAGCGTTTCGGCTCACTCGGTACTATAACACAGAGTGCGGTGGAAGGCTAAAACGGTTGTAGGGCTCACTGGGTATATTCAATTCACCCACATTTGGCCCAACCATATGTTTAAGGAGTTGGATAAAATAGAAAATGCCCGGGTGTGGGAACAATATGGGCTTAATCGTATACATCAGCTTTTCGAGAATGGTTCCCTTGAGGAATCTGCACGAGCTACAAAAAGAATATTCATTGCCCAAAACCCAGTTCTAACTTTATTTTTTGCAACTCCGACACGCAATACAGTCACAGGAGCAGCAAGAAAGGATAGCACCAGCTAATACGCATTCAATCCTAGATCTTACTAGCTCACAAGGGGGTACCAGCGGAGTTATTTCTCTTCATTATAAGGTTCTGCTAGAGGTGCAACTTAAAAAGTACCCTTTAACGTTGTATGATAAGTGGAAGGAGGATATACCTGAATTGTCCGTAGAACAATGGGAGGAGGTGCAGTGGCTGTGAGTGAGGCCCATAGAGTGTCCCAACTGTTTCTGCTCCATAGGGTCTATATAGAACTCCGGTTATACTGAAAAAAATAGGATATAGGGAGGATGACAATTGCCCAAGATGTGGAACACCTAACGCTGACTTAATTCACCCTATGTGGAACTGTCCTAGATTAAGACACTACTGGAATGAGATTGTCAGGTGTTTGGTATACAAATAGATCAGTCAGCAATTCTCGGTGTGTTAGGACATGTTAGAACTCTGCAACTGTCTCCGAAAAATAAATTAGCTTTAATGCGCATATTATATCAAGCAAGGAAACTGATCGCTTATTACTGGATCAAGCATCACCCTCCGAAAGTTACGGAATTGGTGGAAAAGATTGAATGGAAAGATACGTGTACCAGAAAAGGAAGTCAGAAAAAATTTGAGAAAATATGGAGCTCGTGGTTGCAGCATTAAAACACTGTTCTATAGGGTGACTTTATGTGATGGGAAAAGGTAGTGTCCACTATCCAGCAGACGACACCCTGTGGGCATAGAATGGGGGTCGTTTGGTCTTGTATTATCATCTCCTTGTGTTATAGTTGTTGGGATAACTCAGGCATGCTCAACATGCGGCCCTTCAGCTGTTGCAAAACTACAACTCCCAGCATGCCCGAACAGCCTACAGCAGGGCATTGTGGGAGTTGTAGTTTTACAACAGCTGGAGAGCCGCAGGTTGAGCATGCCTGGGATAACTCCTAGGGGAATATGGAACACTCCGGGTGTAATAGATTTCTCATACTGAAATTAAAGTATAGTCTTATGTAAGGGAGTGAATGATGGCGTTGATGATGCATAGGTCCTGAGAAAGTACCACGCTGAGCCCAAATAGATTTTACACCATTGGGCACCATTGGATTTTATGGACGATTTTGTTCATAGACCTTCGACATGGACTTTCGTCGTGCTGCAGATTAGGGAGGGGGAGGGGAGTTGGTATTATTTGTATGTGCGTTTGTTTTTGTTTAAAGAAATACCTTTAATAAAAATGATCTGATTAAAAAAAAAATCCATGCCTCCTACATGTTTCAGGAACCAAGTTTGCTCTTACTGATAGTGGAAGGTATGAACATGACCCACCTCTGTTTATCTACACACACAAGCCATGCAAATTGAGCAAGTAAAAGCTCATGGTAAAATTACGGAAACCAGGTGAAGATAATACGTACTTGTTTCCATAAACTTGGCTATTGCTTTGGCATATATAAATAAACAAATAAATATAAAAACACATAAAAAAAAATTTCATCAGTTTTTTTGTGGATCCATTGTAACAATGCTTGTCCTTGTCCGCAAAACGGACACGAACAGGACATGTTCTATTTTTTGCGAAACAGACACGTGAGTCATTTCCTTTTTTTTTTTGTAAACCCATTGAAGTGAATGGTTCTGCATACGGACCTGTAAAGAAACGGAATGGAAACGGCCAAAAATACGTGCGCCTGATTTATAATGCTATGTAAGGGCTCATTCACACGACCATGGTTTTGGTCCGTATCCGAGCCACATTTTTTGCGGCTCGGGTGCGGACCCATTCACTTCAATGGGGCCGCAAAAGATGCGGACAGCACTCTGTGTGCTGTCCACATCTGTTGCACCGTTCCGTGGCCCCGCCAAACTTATGAGTCATGTCCTATTCTTGTCCGTTTTGCGGAAGGCAAATTGTGGAAGGAACACGGGCAGCATCCGTGTTTTGCGGGTACACAATTTGCAGACCGCAAAAAACGGCACGGTCGTGTGAATGAGCCCTAAGTCTGTGTGCCACCCGTTCCGTGCATTGGGGACAGGAAATTCAGGTCCCCAATGCATGGGCACCGTCCGTGTGGCCGGCGCAGATGGATGCAGACCCATTCAAATCCGTAGTGCTTCCATGGCCTTCTGCTCCGTGCCTCCCAAATTGCGGACCGATTCAAGTGAATAGGTCAACATCTGTGATACGGTGCGCACACGGGCCGGTGCCCGTATATTGTGGATCCGCTGTTTGCGAGGCCGCAGTACAGGCACAGCCGTGCATGAGCCTTTAAGCGTCAAGAGTCCTGAAATCCATTATATTACACTGACCGAATTATTTCAGTGTACTGCATTGTAGATTTCAGGACTCTCTGGGTCTCAGAGCATAAAAAATCAGCATAAGGGTCCATTCACACGACCGTATTTCCATTTCATATTTTGCGCATCCATTTATTTCAATGTGGCAGCAAAAGCTGTGGACAGCACACCGTGTGCTGTCCACATCCATATGTCCTGTGCGTTTGGGGGCAAGAATAGGCATTTCTAACATAGGGCTTGATGTGTGGGACCGCAAAATGTGGGACGCACGCGACTGGCACCCGTGTTTTGTGGACCGCAAAACGGACACGGCCGTGTAAATGGGCCCTAATGCTGTGTGATCTAGTCAGAGGAGCGGAGGTCAGAACGGGACCTCTCACTGACATACACTGCGAGTTTATCGCATTGAACTGGCTCGTGTGTCTGGCCTAATGAAGACCTACATTAATAATGCAGAATAAGGCTAGGTCTACACAACGACATTTTGTTGCACCAATGACGCGCAACAATATTTATAATGATAGTCTATGGGGTCGCACTGCGACACGCAGCGACTGCGACAGTCGCAGAAAAATCCATTTTGAATGGATTTTTTTGCGACTGTCGTGTCGCAGTATGTCGCACGTCGCAGTGCGACACCATAAACTATCATTATAAATATTGTCGCATTGGTGCAACAAAATGTCCTCGTGTAGACCTAGCCTAAGGCCTCATGCACACGACCGTTGTTTTATTCCGTGTCCGTTGTTCTGTTTTTCGTGATTTTCTGCGCACCCATTGACTTTCAATGGGTCCATTGAAAACTCGGCTAATGCACCGTTTGTCTTCCGCGTCCGTGATCCGTGGTTCCAGTCCGTCAAAAAAATATAACCTGTCCTATTTTTTTCCTGAAAAACGGTTCGCGGACCCATTCAAGTCAATGGGACCGTGAAAAAACGCGGAGGCACACAAGATTGTCATCCGCGTCCGCGCATCCGTTTTTTTCCTGTCATTTGCATGGCAAACTTGACTTAGACTTTTTTTTACTTTCCTTCATGTCTGGTGAGCCTCCAAAAATAAAGGAAGACACACGGAAACAAAAACGGAAACGGATCACGGAACCCCATTTTGCGGAACGGAACACAACAACGGTCGTGTGCATGAGGCCTAAATGTGAAAAAGGGTGTGAAGACTTTCCAAGTGCACTGTGTGTAAGCAGGAGAGCGGACAACCCAGCGCCTGCGAGCTCTGCTGGAGCCTAGTCTTGGGCTTCTTCCAGCTCTTGCAGTTGCTGTTCGTCTTCCATGTTGCCACTCCTGTAGATTCCTGCGACTAACCACAAGTATGTGCGGCTCAAGGCAGCTTACAAATGCTATGCGAGCGGGAACATGAATCGCTGCTGTGCTAGATAGCTTACAGAGCTATTCCAAGAGGCCCCATAGACTGCAGCAAAGACTGCCGGGTTAGAGGGGCTATACCGTCAGGACAGGCCCTGTCCATACGGGTGTCATACAGGGGGCGTACCACTCATGAGCGCCCCTTTATAAGCCAGAGTGACAAGAAGTGGCCCTGGCGGTCTCAGACCGACCCCTTTGGTGATGTTGTACTCACTGATCACAGGAAACTACAGAGTGCATTCACCTTTTTAAAGGGGTTCTGTATCTTTTGATTACTGATGATCTATCTTTTGAGTAGATCATTAGCATCTGATCGGCGGGGGGTCCGACACTCGGGACCCCCGCCGATCAGCTGTTTGAGAAGGCAGTAGAGCCGCGGCCTTCTTGCTGTATCCCACAGGCTCAGTGATGTCACGACTATTATCACTGGCTTGGGTGAGCTGCAATACCAAGTACAGCCAGTATACGATGGACGGCGCTGTGCCTGCTATATTATAAGGAGGCTGCGTTGCTGATCAGTGGCGGTGCCAGCAATAGGACCCCCTGTGCCTAGGCCAACCATAGTGTACTCCTTGAAAACCCCTTTAAATAAGCATACATGGATTTCCCCCTGAACGCTGATCATTACTTCTGTTTCTTTTCTCTTTCCTCCTAATAATTAAGGCCGATATCTAATAGATGTGTCCAGAAAAACCGCTCCGAATTCACCCCTTTATAGGCCCTGTATGAAAACCAGTGCAGACAAGAAGCGGACGCCACCAATGCGATTTCTACAGGTTTTATTATTTAACAATATAATAAACTTGAATTCAGTTTCTTGGCGGAAACACCTGAGATTTTCAGTGTACTTTGGGGATAAACTGAAGTGACGGTATTTCTTATATGAATATATACTAGAGGTGATTGTGCTCCTTTCCAGTTCAGAGCCATGGAAAGGTTTCAGCCACATGTGTACGTGTCCAACGTGTCCATAGGCTATCATTAGCAGTGTCCTTTTGCCATATGCTTAGTCAGTATATATCTGTATACTTTTAAAGGGGGTTTTCCGGGACTTTGATACTCATGACTTATCCTTCTGCGTGTTTACGAAGCACTTTACGAAGCACAGCGCCGTACATTGTATAGTGGCTGTGCTTGGTATCGCAGTTCAGCCCCATCAATGTGAATGGGTCCGCAGTCAATCTGCAAAAAACGTAGATCAGCTGTAGACCAAAACTACGGCCGTGTGCATGAGCCCTAAAAGGGAAAACCTGTATAGATTAATGACAGTGCCATTCCTGACACTCACTGTTTTCCTAATCTAGCACCAAAACTAAACTAGCACCAAAATCGTCCTGATTAGTGTTGAGCGAACTTGTGTTTTAGGTTCGGTGTCCGAAGAATCCCGTTATGGATTCTGAATTCCATTATGGTCCATGGTAGCAGAATCCATAACGGGATTTTTCGATAACCCGAACTCTGGACACAGAACTTAAAACTTTGGAGCATCTCAAGGGGGTTATCCGAATAGGTCATCAATATCAGAACGGCGGGATCTGATTCCCGACACCCCCACTGATCAGCCGTTTAGAGACTCTACAGGGCTCTAGTGAGCGCTACGGCCTCTTCCTGGGCCAGTGACGTCATGTTCATCAGTCACCTGACCTAGGATCAGCTCAGTCTCATTCAAGTCAATGGGGTTGAGCTGCAATACCAAGCACAGCCACTATCCATTGGACAGCGCTGTGCTTCGTAAGCTGCAAGGAGGCCGCGGCACTCACCAACTGTACCTGGTAAGCTGCAAGGAGGCCGCGGCACTCACCAACTGTACCTAGTAAGCTGCAAGGAGGCCGCGGCACTCACCAACTGTACCTGGTAAGCTGCAAGGAGGTCGCGGCACTCACCAACTGTACCTGGTAAGCTGCAAGGAGGCCACGGCACTCACCAACTGTACCTGGTAAGCTGAAAGGAGGCCGCGGCACTCACCAACTGTACCTGGTAAGCTGCAAGGAGGCCACGGCACTCACCAACTGTACCTGGTAAGCTGAAAGGAGGCCACGGCACTCACCAACTGTACCCGGTAAGCTGCAAGGAGGCTACGGCACTCACCAACTGTACCCGGTAAGCTGATAGGAGGCCGCGGCACTCACCAACTGTACCTGGTAAGCTGCAAGGAGGCCGCGGCACTCACCAACTGTACCTGGTAAGCTGCAAAGAGGCCACGCACTCACCAACTGTACCTGGCAAGCTGCAAAGAGGCCACGGCACTCACCAACTGTACCTGGTAAGCTGCAAGGAGGCCACTGCACTCACCAACTGTACCCGGTAAGCTGCAAGGAGGCCACTGCACTCACCAACTGTACCTGGTAAGCTGCAAGGAGGCTGAGGACCGCCAATCTGATATCGATGACCTATTCTGAGGATTTTAAGAGAATTATATTCAAGTCACCTTATCAAGCAAGGTGCAGGGGATTATTTTTGATGCATTAGTTCTTAAATAGGTGCAACACTTTATGCAACATTATGCATGAGGTTCCCATTAGTTAATATGGTGCAAAACCTGCTGCAATTGATTCAACGCTTAAAAGCTGTAGTGCTCCCTTTATTCGCTGATCCCCACCCTATGCAGTTCTGTGTATTAGGTACCTGCTGGGCCATAAGAGCTAGGAACCACTCCAAAGCTCTCTACTGAAGAAGACACAATGACGGCAGTTGAATAGGTAAAAGACATTCAATGCACATGGCATCTGCAGTGTCCGTCGGATGCATGTGTCCAGAGGATTTCCCAACGTATACCTCTGACGTATAAGACACTGTATACTCCACCCATAGGTTTTGATTATAAAAAAAAAAGGTAGTATAAGAGCCAAAAGGACACTGTTTTGGCCTACCATGGTTGCATGAGGGCCTATGGATACATTGGACGTATGCGCCGGGAGGAGTGCGAATGTCGTCTTATACACTGTCATGTTACTGTATCATCTACAATCAGAGCGGTATTATATAAAGGCTTCACCTCCATTTTGAACATATTCAAGAGGATCTGAAAGATCACCTTCAGCTGTGTGAGGCATTTAAAGGGCTTTGTACCTAAGAAACTGGCTGACCTCTTGCCGTTGCTCCTAGAGGCTCATCTGCATATAATAAAACATCATTTTTCTCAGCAATGCGGGCACATATGAACATGGGACCAACACAGATGTCTTCAGCTGCCGAGTGCACATGTAACAGGTCAGCCAGTGTCATAGGTACAAAACTGCCGACAGATGCCCTTTAAAGGCACACTGCAGGTAAACTTAAAGGGGTTCTCCAAGCTTTAAATATTGATAACCTATCCCCAGTATAGGTCATCAATATCAGATCGGTGGTGGTCCAACACCCGGCACCCCCGCCATCATCTGTCTGAGGAGATGACGCATGCAGTGTGCACATGCAGTCTCCCATCTCTCTTTCTGCTCACCGATGCTGTCTATGGCAAAGCAGCAGAAGACCAAGAAGGTAGATGGGAGACGGCACATGCGTCATCTCCTCATACAGCTGATTGGCGGGGGTGCTGGGTGTCGGACCCCCGCCGATCTGATATTAATGTCCTATCCTGAGGATAAGTCATCAGTAGTAAAAGCCTGGGCAACCCCTTCAATATGTGCATTATGCCTAGTGCCCAGGGGGTGGTGCATGGCAGAGGGAACCTCCTTGATATCCTCTGAAGCCCGGTATCATGCTCCCCCACTTTGGTCCCTGTACTAGGTATAACACAGCTTAGCAGAATCACCATAGTGTTCCTATAAAGTACCAGAACACAACGGAAATGTAGATATCTCCATTAGGCTTTCTGCACAAGTTGTTTTTGGGCCTTTTTTGAATTTCAGGCATTTTCTACAAGCCATTTTTGGGTGGTATTTTCTTTTCTTTCAGGAAAACACTCCAAATGGCCCAAAAAAAATGCACCGAAAGTGAAGAAAAAACGGCACGAAAAAAACGCTGCAAAACCACTGTGTGCGACACCTCTCCTATAATTTCTTTTAATTGCACTTTTTACTCCACCCCAGGTTATACATCTTCTCATGGCGGCATGTTGCTACACTTTAACATACATACTCATTAATGTGTATACTATTCATGTACAAAGAAGGGCTCCCTAGAGAATACGCAGTCTTGGAACAAGCAGCAAGTGATATACCATAAAAAGGTGCTATACTTCATGGTAATTCCAAACACACCAGCAAACATGGCAAGAAATCATGCTATACATAAGGAGCAGGAAGGCAGTAATGATACGTCCAGTCATTTCTTCATAGAATTGGTTTCTGAGAAACATCTGAATATGGATATTGAACCAAAAATAAAAAGAAAGTACTAAGAAAATTCTCACCCTTATCAGATACATATTCACAGGCACAATATATGTATTTACTTAGTGTATATATATATATATTTTTTTTCTATATCTACACTGTATACATTATATATATAAAAACACATATATGATCAGATTTCCCATGTAACGTGTAAATGGTTAGCTCTTTGGTTTCTTTGCCATACGGGTAACGGTTTTAAAGTTTAAGCTTTCTTAAAATGCTTGGAGTTGTAGTGCGCCCTCATATCTTTCCTCAAGTTAAATTTTGCACCGCAGACTCCGCAGGTATACAGATGAATATCCATATGTTGCTCTAGGAGTTCGTTACTTGGGAAGATCTGAAAGCACACTTGACATATCGTCTCTCCTGCCGCCAAGTGGGAGATCATGTGTCGCACATGGTCGTGTTTGCGAAAATTTCCTTGGTCGCAAAGCGAGCAAACGTATCGTGCCATGCCGGTGTGCATGTCGTTATGCAGCCTGAGTTGGCGCTCCCGTAAAAACTGCTTCCCGCAAATCTGGCACGAAAACTGTTTCTCCTTGGTGTGCACAGTATAATGTTCCCGTAAGTGGCAGCGTTGGAAAAAGCCTTTGCCGCAGATGTCGCAGAAATGTTTTCTCCGGTGATCTTTTTCGTTGTCATCGGACAGGGAACTTCTGAAGACTTCATGGTCTAAGCACTGAGACATGTGCTCCACCACCAGGTTCTCGGCCCCGAAGCGCTGCCCGCAGTTCGGGCAACGGTACGGGCAAGAGGAATGTTTATAGATCTGTCTGTTCGCACAAATGCCCCCTTCACCGAAGTCTTCCCACATGTCTGCTAGCTCTCCCATTCCAGATGTCTCCTCCATGCTGTCTCCAAAGTGCATCCTCTCGTCAATGCTCCTCTCGCTGTTCTCGAGTCGCTCTTGAGGTTCTCCACATCTTTGGGCATGTTCCTGAAGCTGTCTACCTTTGACAAGAATTTGCCCGCATTTACCACATGCGCATATATTTTCTATATGCTGAGACAGATAGTGGGAGGAGAGGTCCTGCTCGGTGACGGTCATACCACACAGTTCACATGCCATGTCAGAGGCACCCGGGTCGCTGGTCTCTGCACCATCTTGATCCAGAGAGTCAACATCTTTTCTACAGCTTCCAAGTGCTTGCTGTAAAGATTTCTCATTATGTTCTTCAAGATAGTAACCGCCAAGAGACTCGTCTGCTTCTTCCTCGTCGTCAATGTCTGAAGATTCAAAATAATCTTTATCCGAGATTTTCACAATATTAATATCTTCCATTTCCACCATGGAGTTCTCATCAGCTTCGATCTTTATAATGACGGTGTTTTTCTCGGTAGTGTCTATGGGTTCGTTCTTTATTTGGTCCAGAATGACAGATGAGTTTTTCGCACTCTGGGAAGACACAGACGCCTCCGCGTATTGACTTGAGTCTGCCCTATGGGCGTTGTCTTGGGATGGAGAAAACTTTGAGGCCGGAGATTCGCTCCCGCTCTGGCTTGGGTCGTTGCTGGAATGGTCTCTGTTTTGGAAGAAATGCCTATTAGTGCAAGTCTGAGAGTGCTCATCGAGAAGCTTTTCGCAACTGAATGCGAAACCGCAGCTCTCGCAGGTGTAGCTGCGTCCAAAGCGCCGGCTCCCTCGCTCTCTTGGGTTAGACACTTTTGGGGAAGGGGTTTTCTTGCAGACGTTCTGCAGCTGCTTACGTAGCACAGGAGGTACGCTTTGTTCAACCTGCTTTTCAGGAACAGTGTTCACAGGTAATACGGGCTCCGTCGGCCTCTTGCTTGGCTCCTCTCTGCTCTTTGCCTTGGGTTCCTCATACATACGAACGCCAAATACCATTTTGCTACTCAGGCTACTTGAGGCAGAAGAGGAGCATTTAATGGAAGAATCGATATCCTGTATGTCTTCCAAGCAGTCAGGGATAACATAGAGCTGCAAGTAACTCATGGCGTGCTTCAACTGTTCAAAATTTTCTGGCGCCTTAAGGATTTTACCCAGGTACATGAACTGCAGTATCAGGTCGAAACATTCGGCACTGATCTTGGTGTTGGTGAGGTTGATCTGCGCCATGGTGTGCTGATGATTTATAAACATCATTTTGAAGTAAGAACTGCAGGCGGCAAGGACGGCCTTGTGGGCTTGGAAGTAGATGTCACTGATGGAGATACAGCAGTCGCAGAGGAAGCCCCATTCTCTCTGGTTGTAGAGCTGCTGGAGCACATAACTACAGTGGCTTGCTTTTCCCATCATGATGTGTCCCAGCGGTTCCTTTATGAAAAGAGGCAAAAAAATAAATCCCAGTTACATAACTTAATAATTGGGTGCAAAGATATGTCCGCCATCAAACAATACTATATACTCAAAGACTGGCTGCCTCAGTAATATGTCAGCTGCAGCAATGAGTGCATGAGACGACGGGGATGTGAAAGGGGAGCAAATCTGTATTTGTTGCTTTAGGCCTCATGCACACAGTTGTTGATCGATTTGTGCACGGGCAGACGGATCCAGACCCATTCAACTTGTATGGGTCCGTGGTCCGTCCGCACCGCAAAAAAGTAGTGCGGTGCGGAGGCACAGACAGAGTCAAGTGCTCCGCGGTGCTTCCGTGGGGATCCATGCTGCACCGGACCTTCCGGATTGCGGACCCATTCAAGTGAATGGGTCCGCATCCATGATGCGGGGTGCACGCGGCATATTGCAGACCCGCTGTTTGCAGGCCACAGTACAGGCACGGCCGTGTGCATGAGCCCTTATGCATCTGATTTCCTCTCCTATTTCCGAATGGAGAGGTGGACGCATGAATAGCCCTCTCCAGAAATGCTAGGTGAGCTCACTCAGCTATTTTCAGCACTCCTATAGAAGTTAATAGACAGATTACGCATGTGCAGCTATCTCTCCATTCACAGCAGCCGTGAGATGGGGATTGGGGGACCCCTGTTCTCAAGTTAACGGGGTATTCCCATCTCAGACACTGATGGCTTATGGCTAAGATATGCCATCAATTTCAGATAGAAGCGATTCCCAGAGGTTGGACCCACACCTATCTCCAACACATGCCTCCCCCCAAAGAGAAGGAGACCTCACCGTGCATGCATGCCCACCCCCCAATCACAGCTATTGCTGAGCAGTCCGAATGAAGAGGTGGTCGCACTTGGACGGTGCACTCTCCCTTTTTCTGCGATGGGACTTCTGAAAACACTTGCTCGTCTATTTTCAGAACTCACATAGTGATCAATGGAGAGCAGGCCGCGTGTGCTCTCCTTCACTTTGGAGGTCCCTTTTTTGGAAGGAGACAGGAGTGGGTCCTGGAGGTGGGACTTGCTGCTATCTGACATTTCTGGCATATCCTAACTATAAGCCATCAATGTCTGAAATACAAATACCCCTTTAAGTGCAGGCTCTACCTATCAGGCTTTTATGCTCTTTTCGGGTGCAGGGAGATGATAAATCCCCCTTTTAGTCCGCAAAATTTGGAGCATGGGTCCATTGAAAGCACAGGCTCCACAAATAAAACGCGGACGTCACGCGGACCGGATCAGCAATTTGCAGACTACAAAACAGACACCAGGTCTTAGACCTGGTGCTTGACAAGAGCAGCAGATATCCGATAACACGCTCTGTTATATGAGTATATAACCATTATACTCCTATGATGTATATTCTAGTGCCGGGATCAGCAACCTCCAGATGTTCTGAAACTACAACTTCCAGAATCCTCCTTTCATTTCTGTGGGAGCTACAAGAATAGCAGAGTAAGTGTGCATGATGGGAGTTGTAGTTTCACAGCAGAATGTTGCTGATCCCTGTTCTAGTGCAAAGTGCAAACCCTAAATGTGACATTGCATGACCAGGAAGGGATACACGCCCCCCCATGTAATCACATGACGTCACATCCCCCGCACAGCCAATGGCAGGGCTCCTATGAGTTGCAAGTTGCTGGTGGCCACGGGCTGTCAATCAAAACTGCAACCCGGGCACTAGCCCCATCCATCCTGACAGTAGCCATCTATCGTGACAGTATGCAAATGGCTAAAATAAGCATCGCCCACAGCTGCAGGCAGGCCTGTCGTGCCAGTCTGGCCCATACCAAGCACACTGCAGCAAACACACGCCATCAGTGCGCTCACATGCAGCCAGTCACCATGCAGGAAGTATAGCCTCCACCCACCTTGCTGATGAGCTCCGGCTGCACGCAAATATGGCTGTTCCAGGACCCCTGGGCACGGACTTGCCGCCAGTCCCTGTAATGACACTGGGTGCGGATCCGGATGCTAGCGGGTGGGGGAGCCGCCCCCCCTCCAGCGAGAACCCCGAGTCCCGCCGATCACCCCCCGATCCGTGACTCGATCAACGATTCCCTCGCTGCCCGGACAGCATCGAGGGGAAGAGGAGGCTACGCCGAGCTTCTTCCGTCTATGTCTGCGCTGATTACGGACGCCCCCTGGTGGACACGGACAAGCTGCACATACTGTAATTACTGTATGGGAAATGCCCATAGTAATGAGAGTGAAGCTGGCAGAATGTACATGGGGGGCTGCAGGGAGACCACCCACCTCATCCCTGCCAGGCTGCACCCCCACATGCAGTGCCCCATACATTATCATCAGCCACATGCAGGCTGGGAGGATATCCCTCTGGTTTACAACTAGTTTCAGCCCTATTATAAAGTGCAGAGCAATGATTACACCCAAGGACAGGGGGGCTTACAGAATCTCAACTGCAGCATTGAAGGGGTTAAAATAATTAACTGCTGCAAAGACTATAAAAAAAAAACACTATGAAGGCTACATGCACATGGCTGCAAATCGTGGATCTGCAAAATACAGATCCTGGGCGAGCGCTTTCCTCCTTTTTTTTTTTTTACCCCTGCAGATATCAGACAAGAATAGGACATGTTCAATTTTTTTCCATGGCTGCGGAACGGAGTTATGGATGTGGACAGGACGCGGTGTGCTGTCCGCATCATTTGTGACTCCATTGAGATTAATGAGTCTAATCCGCCAAAAAAAAAAAACGATCGGATGCGGACTGAAACTACGGCCGTGTGCATGAGCCCTTATCCAGTGCCGACTCTCCAGCGATTCCCCTGGTCTTTGTGGACAGGCGGCATCAGGGGTTATGTGCCGTACTGCTGGCATCATGGCTCCCATCACACAGTGGTGATGTCAGTGGTGGTGACCTTTGATGACGTCACTACGTTTATCACATGGTCCGTCACATGATCCATCCTCACCACATTCAGTTTTTTATCACGCGTGTGCAAAATGCATTGCACCCGCGCGATAAAATCAAAACTGACTGCAATTGCGTACCTACTCGCGTGGGTTTGCCGCAATGCATCCGGACACGTTCTTCTGCAAGGGGCCTTAGTCTTTTTGGTTCCTGCAGAATGCTCTTGTCTCTTTTTTTTTTTTCTCTATAGGATTCTCTAAAGGGGAAAAAAATGCCTGAAAACAATGCATATCAAATATCTATATCTAAATCTATACAAAAAGGGGAAGAAAAAAAACACTTGTGAAACTCATGCCATTTTTGACAGGCCACAAAAAAAAAAAAGTATATGAAGGAAGCCCAAGAAGTTAAAGCGACCCTCCGGTAAAAAAAAAAATCATTAAAGGGGTATTCCAGTTGTTGCATGTCCACAGTATATGGGATAACTTATTAGATTGGTGGGGGTCCTAACGCTGGGACCCCTATATACCTTGGGACCCCCTGAAAAGAACAGAGCAGGAGGTCGGGCATGTGCTGAATGCATCTATTCACACACAGATCCACCACCTCCCAGGCTCCAAGATGGCCAGACTGCTATCTGATCCATATGGTGCATTTGGTAGCCCAGGACGCTTCCTGCTGCGCCCACATGCGCAGTGCTGGCCAATCCAACAGCAGGACAAGAGGAGCTGTCCTAGACTACCCATGCACAGTGGTAGTCTGAGAAATGGTGCGGCCATCTTGAATGACAGAGGAGAAAACAGGGACTTGGTGGATCTGCAGCTGAAAGAAGAGGAGGTCTGTTTGTTCACCAGTTTTTTGTTTTTTTTGCATTGTACTAATTTTGAGCGAAAAATCATTTTTTCAGTTAGTCTTTATTAAAAATGTTGAGCCCCTTTCTCTGTGCAGCCTTGAGATTCTCTAGTATTGGGATATGTGTTTTTAATGTTTCCCATCAGCTCAGCTGACAGCCCCTCATCTCTGACCTTATAAGCACTCATTATAGCTAAATTCCTATCTTACTGATAAGAATGTGGCTTGAAGGGGTTATCCCAAGACTAGTGCAAAAATTGAGAATTGGACGTCATATAGTACATGACAATCTCTTTCTAATAAAGCTAGAACCAGCCCTGTACCTCACATGGATCCTGAGATCTCCCCATTCATTGCTCTGATAGATTTATATCAAGCTGACAGCTCAGGGGGCGTGTCCATGCTCTCCCTATCACAGCTGAGTGGGTGTGCCCATGCTCTCCCAGGAAGCAGTTGAAGGATGAAACTGAGCATGTGCGGCCTTCTCAGTGAGCAGGACAAAGAAATAAGAAAAAAAACAAGCAGCAGGTGGCGATATAAGAAAAAAAAACAAGCAGCAGGTGGCGCTATAAGGGAAAAAAAACAAGCAGCAGGTGGCGCTATTCAGATACATTTTATTGAATAGCTCAGTGGCTATACTACATTTTTAATTACATGCAATTACAAAAGTATTCAGATCCAGATGCTGGTTTGAAAACTGTAGAATATTTTTCGCGGGACAACCCCTTTAACCACCTCAGCCCCCAGTGCTTAAACACCCTGAAAGACCAGGCCACTTTTTACACTTCTGACCTACACTACTTTCACCGTTTATTGCTCGGTCATGCAACTTACCACCCAAATGAATTTTACCTCCTTTTCTTCTCACTAATAGAGCTTTCATTTGGTGGTATTTCATTGCTGCTGACATTTTTACTTTTTTTGTTATTAATCGAAATTTAACGATTTTTTTGCAAAAAAATGACATTTTTCACTTTCAGTTGTGAAATTTTGCAAAAAAAACGACATCCATATAGAAATTTTGCTCTAAATTTATAGTTCTACATGTCTTTGATAAAAAAAAAATGTTTGGGTAGAAAAAAAATGGTTTGGGTAAAAGTTATAGCGTTTACAAACTATGGTACAAAAATGTGAATTTCCGCTTTTTGCAGCAGCTCTGACTTTCTGAGCACCTGTCATGTTTCCTGAGGTTCTACAATGCCCAGACAGTACAAACACCCCACAAATGACCCCATTTCTGAAAGTACACACCCTAAGGTATTCGCTGATGGGCATAGTGAGTTCATAGAACTTTTTATTTTTTGTCACAAGTTAGCGGAAAATGATGATTTTTTTTTTTTTTTTTTTTTTTTCTTACAAAGTCTCATATTCCACTAACTTGTGACAAAAAATAAAAAGTTCTATGAACTCACTATGCCCATCAGCGAATACCTTGGGGTCTCTTCTTTCCAAAATGGGGTCACTTGTGGGGTAGTTATACTGCCCTGGCATTCTAGGGGCCCAAATGTGTGGTAAGGAGTTTGAAATCAAATTCAGTAAAAAATGACCTGTGAAATCCGAAAGGTGCTCTTTGGAATATGGGCCCCTTTGCCCACCTAGGCTGCAAAAAAGTGTCACACATCTGGTATCCCCGTACTCAGGAGAAGTTGAGGAATGTGTTTTGGGGTGTCTTTTTACATATACCCATGCTGGGTGAGATAAATATCTTGGTCAAATGACAACTTTGTATAAAAAAATGGGAAAAGTTGTCTTTTGCCAAGATATTTCTCTCACCCAGCATGGGTATATATAAAATGACACCCCAAAACACATTCCCCACCTTCTCCTGAGTACGGAGATACCACATGTGTGACACTTTTTTGCAGCCTAGGTGGGCAAAGGGGCCCATATTCCAAAGAGCACCTTTCGGATTTCACTTGTCATTTTTTACTGAATTTGATTTCAAACTCCTTACCACACATTTGGGCCCCTAGAATGCCAGGGCAGTATAACTACCCCACAAGTGACCCCATTTTGGAAAGAAGACACCCCAAGGTATTCCGTGAGGGGCATGGCGAGTTCCTAGAATTTTTTATTTTTTGTCACAAGTTAGTGGAAAATGATGATTTTTTTTTTTTTTTTTTTTTTTCATACAAAGTCTCATATTCCACTAACTTGTGACAAAAAATAAAAACTTCCATGAACTCACTATGCCCATCAGCGAATACCTTGGGGTCTCTTCTTTCCAAAATGGGGTCACTTGTGGGGTAGTTATACTGCCCTGGCATTCTAGGGGCCCAAATGTGTGGTAAGGAGTTTGAAATCAAATTCTGTAAAAATTGACCTGTGAAATCCGAAAGGTGCTCTTTGGCATATGGGCCCCTTTGCCCACCTAGGCTGCAAAAAAGTGTCACACATCTGGTATCTCTGTATTCAGGAGAAGTTGAGGAATGTGTTTTGGGGTGTCTTTTTACATATACCCATGCTGGGTGAGATAAATATCTTGGTCAAATGCCAACTTTGTATAAAAAAATGGGAAAAGTTGTCGTTTGCCAAGATATTTCTCTCACCCAGCATGGGTATATATAAAATGACACCCCAAAACACATTCCCCACCTTCTCCTGAGTACGGAGATACCAGATGTGTGACACTTTTTTGCAGCCTAGGTGGGCAAAGGGGCCCATATTCCAAAGAGCACCTTTCGGATTTCACTTGTCATTTTTTACAGAATTTGATTTCAAACTCCTTACCACACATTTGGGCCCCTAGAATGCCAGGGCAGTATAACTACCCCACAAGTGACCCCATTTTGGAAAGAAGAGACCCCAAGGTATTCGCTGATGGGCATAGTGAGTTCATGGAAGTTTTTATTTTTTGTCACAAGTTAGTGGAATATGAGACTTTGTATAAAAAAAAAAAAAAAAAAAAAAAAATCAGCATTTTCCACTAACTTGTGACAAAAAATAAAAAATTCTAGGAACTCGCCATGCCCCTCACGGAATACCTTGGGGTGTCTTCTTTCCAAAATGGGGTCACTTGTGTGGTAGTTATACTGCCCTGGCATTTTCCAGGGGCCCTAATGTGTGTTAGGTAGGTAAATGACCTGTGAAATCCTAAAGGTGCTCTTTGGAATATGGGCCCCTTTGCCCACCTAGGCTGCAAAAAAGTGTCACACATGTGGTATCGCCGTATTCAGGAGAAGTTGGGGAATGTGTTTTGGGGTGTCATTTTACATATACCCTTGCTGGGTGAGAGAAATATCTTGGCAAAAGACAACTTTTCCCATTTTTTTATACAAAGTTGGCATTTGACCAAGATATTTCTCTCACCCAGCATGGGTATATGTAAAATGACACCCCAAAACACATTCCCCAACTTCTCCTGAGTACGGCGATACCACATGTGTGACACTTTTTTGCAGCCTAGATGCGCAAAGGGGCCCACATTCATTTTATGAGGGCATTTTTAGACATTTGGATACCAGACTTCTTCTCACGCTTTGGGGCCCCTAGAATGCCAGGGCAGTATAAATACCCCACATGTGACCCCATTTTGGAAAGAAGACACCCCAAGGTATTCAATGAGGGGCATGGCGAGTTCATAGAAATTTTTTTTTTTTGGCACAAGTTAGCGGAAATTGATATTTTTTATTTTTTTCTCACAAAGTCTCCCGTTCCGCTAACTTGGGACAAAAATTTCAATCTTTCATGGACTCAATATGCCCCTCACGGAATACCTGGGGGTGTCTTCTTTCCGAAATGGGGTCACATGTGGCGTATTTATACTGCCCTGGCATTCTAGGGGCCCTAAAGCGTGAGAAGAAGTCTGGAATATACATGTCTAAAAAATTTTACGCATTTGGATTCCGTGAGGGGTATGGTGAGTTCATGTGAGATTTTATTTTTTGACACAAGTTAGTGGAATATGAGACTTTGTAAGAAAAATAAATAAAAATTCCGCTAACTTGGGCCAAAAAAATGTCTGAATGGAGCCTTACAGAGGGGTGATCAATGACAGGGGGGTGATCAATGACAGGGGGGTGATCAATGACAGGGGGGGGTGATCAATGACAGGGGGGGGTGATCAATGACAGGGGGTTGATCAATGACAGGGGGGTGATCAGGGAGTCTATATGGGGTGATAACCACAGTCATTGATCATGCCCGTGTAAGGCTTCATTCAGACGTCCGTATGCGTTTTGCGGATCCGATCCATCTATCAGTGCATCCGTAAAAATCATGCGGACATCTGAATGGAGCTTTACAGGGGGGTGATCAATGACAGGGGGGTGATCAGGGAGTCTATATGGGGTGATCACCACAGTCATTGATCACGCCCCTGTAAGGCTTCATTCAGACGTCCGGATGCGTTTTGCGGATCCGATCCATCTATCAGTGCATCCGTAAAAATCATGCGGACATCTGAATGGAGCTTTACAGGGGGGTAATCAATGACAGGGGGGTGATCAGGGAGTCTATATGGGGTGATCACCACAGTCATTGATCATGCCCCTGTAAGGCTTCATTCAGACGTCCGGATGCGTTTTGCGGATCCGATCCATCTATCAGTGGATCCGTAAAAATCATGCGGACGTCTGAATGGAGCTTTACAGGGGGGTGATCAATGACAGGGGTGTAATCAATGACAGGGGGGTGATCAGGGAGTCTATATGGGGTGATCACCACAGTCATTGATCACGCCCCTGTAAGGCTTCATTCAGACGTCCGGATGCGTTTTGCGGATCCGATCCATCTATCAGTGCATCCGTAAAAATCATGCGGACATCTGAATGGAGCTTTACAGGGGGGTAATCAATGACAGGGGTGTAATCAATGACAGGGGGGTGATCAGGGAGTCTATATGGGGTGATCACCACAGTCATTGATCACGCCCCTGTAAGGCTTCATTCAGACGTCCGGATGCGTTTTGCGGATGCGATCCATCTATCAGTGCATCCGTAAAAAGCATGCGGACAGCTGAATGGAGCTTTACAGGGGGGTGATCAATGACAGGGGGGTGATCAGGGAGTCTATATGGGGTGATAACCACAGTCATTGATCATGCCCCTGTAAGGCTTCATTCAGACGTCCGGATGCATTTTGCGGATCCGATCCATCTATCAGTGCATCCGTAAAAATCATGCGGACATCTGAATGGAGCTTTACAGGGGGGTAATCAATGACAGGGGGGTAATCAATGACAGGGGGGTGATCAGGGAGTCTATATGGGGTGATCACCACAGTCATTGATCACGCCCCTGTAAGGCTTCATTCAGACGCCCGTATGCGTTTTGCGGATCCGATCCATCCATCAGTGGATCCGTAAAAATCATGCGGACATCTGAATGGAGCTTTACAGGGGGTTGATCAATGACAGGGGTGTAATCAATGACAGGGGGGTGATCAGGGAGTCTATATGGGGTGATCAGGGGCTAATAAGGGGTTAATAAGTGACGGGGGGGGGTGTAGTGTAGTGTAGTGGTGCTTGGTGGGACTTTACTGAGCTACCTGTGTCCTCTGGTGGTCGATCCAAACAAAGGGGACCACCAGAGGACCAGGTAGCAGGTATATTAGACGCTGTTATCAAAACAGCGTCTAATATACCTGTTAGGGGTTAAAAAAAACACATCTCCAGCCTGCCAGCAAACGATCGCCGCTGGCAGGCTGGAGATCAACTCTCTTACCTTCCGTTCCTGTGAGCGCGCGCGCCTGTGTGCGCGCGTTCACAGGAAATCTCGCGTCTCGCGAGAGGACGCACCGGCGCGTCCACCCAGAAGAGCAGGGCCGCCGCAAAGACGCAATCCTGCGTACGGCGGTCCTGAGGTGGTTAAATAAGTGTTTATGACCTTTTAGAAATAAGGTTTATTAGATGACCGGCACAAAGTGAAGGTACCAGTCACACAGCTAGACGGTTTACCCTTTGTGACAGAATGGCTCAGTATTTTTTTAATAAAGACCTACTGAAGAAATAGTTTTTAGCCCAAAATAAGTAAAATAAAATCAGAGAAAAAGTTGTACATAGCCTTTAAAGGATTACCCCATTATATGCCAGCCTAAGATGATGCTCGCCCACAAACTGAGGAACACATTTAGTAATATAAAATCTATAGACGTCACCCCACCAAAAGGTGGCGCCACATCCATACAATTCAGATTGAAAACCACAGCCTACAAAGGTATAAATGAGCACTTTAGGCTATGTTCACACTAGTGTTATGGCTTCTGTTTAGTACAGAGGATCAGTTATCCAGTCTATCAGGTGCTCAATTCCCATATAATCCTTGGGATTGGGAAGAGGAGTCTGGTCTTTTTGCACCGTTAGATGTACGCACACGGCTGTAGTTGCAGTCCGCATCCGATCTAAGTTTTTTGCGGATCGGATGCTGACCCATTCATATCAATGAGGCCGCAAAAGATGCGGACAGCACACCATGTGCTGTGCCCGTTCCATGGCCACGCAAAGAAATAGAACGTGTCCTATTCTTGTCCGTTTTTTGGATTTTAACTTGCAGCGTATTTCATGCATTGCAAAGGCTGAAAGCTGCTCTGTTTGTTTGTTTGAAATCTCTTTTTATTGATCAAACAAACAAAGAACATCACATAGCAGAAAGCATAATATAGCGTGTATCACACCACAATCAAGCTTAGTTATACAGCTTCAAAGGCAATGCCTAACAATACAGGCTAGGATGTAACCAGCTGAAAGCTGCTCTGGAAACCTGCAACGGGGGTCAATTTAAATCTGCGGCGTATCCATCCTGTGTGCACACACCCTAAATACAGCTCAGGGAGGATAAGGCCTCCTGCACACGAACGTGTGCGCCCCGTGGCCGTGCTGCAGCCTGCAAATTGTGAGCTGCAATGCACGAACACCGATTGTGGGGCAGCCGCAGCGGATCGCGGATCCATTCACTTTAATGGATCCGCCCGTTCCGCAAAAAGATGGGACATGTTCTATCTTTTTGCGGAACGGAAGTACAGGACGAAACCCCACGGAAGCACTCCGTAGTGCTTCCGTGGGTTTCCGTTCCGCATCTCCAGATTTGCGGACCCACTGAAGTGAATGGGTCCGCATCCGTGATGCGGAATGCCCACGGAACGGCGCCCGTGTATTGCGGTCCGCAATACGGCAATGGTCAGCACACGTTCGTGTGCAAGAGGCCTAACAGATAAGTGGAGCCACCGCCGAGAAGCAGGCATTGTACAGGACTGCAAAAATATGGCATAATGTGGATGTGGGATAATACGCAGGAGCAGGGGGCCTGTGAAACATCTGGTGCCAGGAAACTGGCACCTAATTCAATCTGTATTCAGCTGTGGTTTAGGGCTCATGCACATGGCCCTTTTTGCGGTGTGCAAAATTGCAGATCTGCAGAACATGGATACCGGCCACGTGTGTTCTGCGTTTTACAGAACATCCTGCCCTCTATAGAACGGTCCTATCCGAATAGGACATGTTGTATATTTTTGCAGGACCGTGTAACAGACATGTGCTGTCCGCATTTTTTGCAGTTCCACTGAAGTGAATGGCTCTGCATGAGCCATTAAAGGGACCCCTACAATTGCTAGAATGGGATGCCCATCATCTGCAGTCGAACATTTTACTGGCGTGACAGAAACCCAGTGAGAGTAATCGGTGGGGGTCCTTGTGTTCAGACGCCTATGAACAGGGGCCCTGGAAAATAAAATAAAAGTGTTGTATGTGGATCCAAATTGACAGAAGGTTGGACAGCAGAAATGGGCGGGGCCTGCAAAACTGTAGTGCCGCACAAAACTCCGCCCCTGCAGAACCAAATACCACAGTGCAGCACAAAATACTACCGCCCTCACCATGGTATTCACCTGTATCACCATCCTGAGGAGTTCAGGAGTACATCTGCAGCCGTTAGCCGGGTCCATAAGTACTTGATGCTCCCAGTATTAAGGGCTCGTTCACACGAACGTTTTTTTGCGTTCCGTATACGGGCCGTTTTTTTTGTTGCGTATATGGAACCATTCATCTCAATGGTTCCGCAAAAAAAAACAGAATGTACTCCTTATGCATTCTGTTTCCGTATTTCTGTTCAAAGATAGAACATGTCCTATTATTGCCCGCAAATCACGTTCCGTGGCTCCATTTAAGTCAATGGGTCCGCAAAAAAAACCAGAACACATATGGAATGTATTCCGTATGTCTTCTGTATCCGTTCTGTTTTTGCGGAACTATCTATTGAAAATGTTATGCCCAGCCCAATTTTTTCTATGTAATTACTGTATATGCCATACGGAAAAACGGAATGGAACCGGAAACACTACTGAAACAAATAACGGATCCGTTAAAAATCGCGCAGGGCAAAGGCATTTTTAGGAGTTCAGGTGACGAAACGGGCTCTCCATGGGGCTGCCAGGAAGCCATTTTTTCTCTGCTAAAAAAAACTTCAGCACTCTGGCTGCTGAGAAACTACAACTCCCAGCATGGCCACTTACTTGGCTGTTCTTCTAACTCCCATAGAAGTGAAAGGAGGATTCTGGGAGTTGTAGTTTCAGAACAGCCAGAGGTTGCTGATCCTATTGCAGCCAATGGTGTCTGTTTTACTCGGTTCCTGTCAGTTCTGTGCCCTATCCGCCCCTACTTGTAGTCTTGTTGTTCTTCTCCTCTCCTCCCTTTCACACGAGCGAGTTTTCCGCACGAGTGCAATGCGTGACGTGAACGCATAGCACCCGCACTGAATACAGAGCCAAACCGTCACGCTTGTGTGAAAGGGGCCTAACGGAGCAGAATGGACCTAAACGCTGACGCAGAAGAGCCTGAAATCTGCTGCATGTGAATACACCCTTCAGCTACATTCAACATCTCCTGCCGCGTGATTTTAGAGTTCGCCTTTTGCATTGTAAAATCCACGGTGAGGCTCCGCAGAATTTCTGTATTTTCACAGATTTTTTGTTTTCTCCCTGCTACATGGGGATCTACACAGTTTGCTGCAAATTTCACCCCGTGCAAAATCCAGGGTGAAGATATCCTGCACAATGCAGAATTACAGGGCATCTGTCAGCAGACTGTTGCCTTCAGCTGCCAAGCGCACGTGTATCTGTGTTGGTCCCATGTTCATATGTGCCCGCATTGCTGAGAAAAATGTTTTAATATATGCAATTGAGGCTCTAGGAGCAACGGGGGCGTTACCATTACACCTAGAGTCTCTGCAACTGCTACGCCCTCTGCACTTTAACCCCATAGGGACACAGCCTTATTTCACCTTAAGGACCAGGCCATTTTTTGCAAATCTGACCAGTGTCACTTTAAGGCTACGTTCACACGGGCGAGATTTCCGCACGGGTGCAATGCGGTAGGTGAACGCATTGCACCCGCACTGAATCTGGACCCATTCATTTCAATGGGGCTGTTCAGATGAGCGATGATTTTCACGCATCACTTATGCGTTGCGTGAAAATCGCAGCATGCTCTATATTCTGCGTTTTTCACGCAACGCAGGCCCCATAGAAGTGAATGGGGTTGCGTGAAAATCGCAAGCATCCGCAAGCAAGTGCGGATGCGGTGCGATTTTCACGCACGGTTGCTAGGTGACAGTCTATTCACTGTATTATTTTCCCTTATAACATGGTTATAAGGGAAAATAATAGCATTCTGAATACAGAATGCATAGTAGGTGATCAATTGAGGGTTAAAAAATAAAAAAAATTAACTCACCTTCTCCTCTTGTTCGCGTAGTTCTCCCGGTCTTTAGTTCTTTAGAAAGATGAACTATGGGCTAAAGGACCTTTGGTGACGTCAGATCACATGCTCCAATCACATGGTACATCACCGCAGTGATTGACCATGTGATTGGAGCATGTAATCTGACGTCACCAAAGGTCCTTTAGCCCATAGTTCATCTTTCTAAAGAACTAAAGACCGGGAGAACTACGCGAACAAGAGGAGAAGGTGAGTTAATTTTTTTTATTTTTTAACCCTCAATTGATCACCTACTATGCATTCTGTATTCAGAATGCTATTATTTTCCCTTATAACCATGTTATAAGGGAAAATAATAACATCTACACAACACCGAACCCAAACCTGAACTTCTGTGAAGAAGTTCGGGTCTGGGTACCACAGTCGGTTTTTTATCACGCGCGTGCAAAACACATTGCACACGCGCGATAAAAACTGAACATCGGAACGCAATCGCAGTCAAAACTGACTGCAATTGCATTCCTACTCGCGCGGGTTTGCCGCAACACACCGGGACGCATCCGGAACTAATCCGGACACGCTCGTGTGAACCCAGCCTAAGTGGTGATAACTTTAAAACGCTTTGACTTATCCAGGTCGTTCTGAGATAGTTTTTTCGTCACATATTGTACTTTATGACACTGGTAAAATGAAGTAAAAAAAAATTGCATAAAAAAAATACCTACTTTACCAAAAATTAACAAATTTCAAAGTTTCAGTTTCTCTACTTCTGTAATACATAGTAATACCCCTAAAAATTGTGATGACTTTACATTCCCCATATGTCTACTTCATGTTTGAATTATTTTGGGAATGATATTTTATTTTTTGGGGATGTTATAAGGCTTAGAAGTTTAGAAGCAAATCTTGAAATTTTTCAGAAATTTACAAAAAAAACTATTTTTAGGGACCAGTTCAGGTCTGAAGTCACTTTGCGAGGCTTACATAATAGAAACCACCCAAAAATGACCCCATTCTATAAACTACACCCCTCAAGGTATTCAAAACTGATTTTACAAACTTCGTTAACCCTTTAGGTGTTGCACAAGAGTTATTGGCAAATGGGGATGAAATTTGAGAATTTCATTTTTTTGCCTAATTTTCCATTTTAACCCATTTTTTCCACTAACAAAGCAAGGGTTAACAGCCAAACAAGACTGTATCTTTATTGCCCTGACTCTGCCGTTTACAGAAACACCCAATATGTGGCCGTAAACTACTGTACGGCCACACAGCGGGGTGTGGAGTGAAAGGTGCGCCGTTTGGTTTTTGGAAGGCAGATTTTGCTGGACTGGTTTTTTGACACCATGTCCCATTAGAAGCCCCCCTGATGCACCCCTAGAGTAGAAACTCCATAAAAGTGACCCCATCTAAGAAACTACACCCCTCAAGGTATTTAAAACTGATTTTACAAACTTTGTTAACCCTTTAGGTGTTGCACAAGATTTAATAGAAAATAGAGATTTTACTTTTTTGGCAGATTTTCCATTTTAATATTTTTTTTCCAGTTACAAAGCAAGGGTTAACAGCCAAACAAAACTCATTATTTATGGCCCTGAATCTGTAGTTTACAGAAACACCCCATATGTGGTCGTAAACTGCTGTACGGGCACACGGCAGGGCGCAGAAGGAAAGGAATGCCATACGGTTTTTGGAAGGCAGATTTTGCTGGACTGGTTTTTTTGACACCATGTCCCATTTGAAGCCCCCCTGATGCACCCCCTAGAGCAGAAACTCCAAAAACGTGACCCCATTTTAGAAACTACGGGATAGGGTGGCAGTTTTGTTGGTACTAGTTTAGGGTACATATGATTTTTGGTTGCTCTATATTACACTTTTTGTGCGGCAAGGTAACAAGAAATAGCTTTTTTGGCACCGTTTTTTTTTTATTGTTATTTACAACATTCATCTGACAGGTTAGATCAAGTGGTAATTTTATAGAGCAGGTTGTCACGGACGCGGCGATACCTAATATGTATACAATTTTTTTTATTTATGTAAGTTTTACACAATGATTTTATTTTTGAAACAAAAAAAATCATGTTTTAGTGTTTCCATAGTCTAAGAGCCATAGTTTTTTCAGTTTTTGGGCGATTATCTTGGGTAGGGTATGATTTGTGCGGGATGAGATGACGGTTTGATTGTTACAATTTTGGCGTACATGCAACTTTTTTGATCACTTTTATTACCTTTTTTGGGAAGTAAGGTGGGCAAAATTTCTATTTCATCATAGTTTTTTATTTTTATGGAGTTCACCGTTCGGGTAAAGTAACATGACCGTTTTATAGATCAGGTCGTTATGGACGCGGCAATACCAAACATGTGTAGGGAATTTTATTTTTTTCATTTTTAATCAGTGATAAATGTGTTTTTTGATTTTTACTTTTTTTTTTGTTTGACCCAGACCCACTTGGTTCTTGAAGATCCAGTGGGTCTGATGTCTGTATAATACAGTACAGTACACTATATAGTGTTTTGTACTGTATTTTACTTACACTTTGTCTGAACAGATCTATGCCTTTAGCACAGATCTGTTCAGCACCATGGACAGCAGGATGCCTGAGAAGGCGTCCTGTTGCCATGGGAACCTTCCCCATCTGCTCAGTAGTGGCCAGAACTGCGCAGACAGGGAAGGGTAAGGAGGGGGGCTGTCTCCCTCTCCATCGGGGGGCTGCAAAGGCACAGCAGCCCCCCGATGGGAGAGGGAGGGAGCTCCCTGAGCTGTTAACCTTTTCCATACAGCGGTCCGTACAGACCGCGGTATGGAAAGGGTTAAACGGCTGACATCGCATCACAGATGTCAGCCGTTTATACCAGGGTGTCAGCAATGTGCTGACACCCTAGTATACCCACTTGCCATCAACGATTATTCAAGAGGAGGCGAGCGGGGGATCGCGATCCCGCCTGCCGCACCTCCCCCCCTGCACCACCCGCCGCCATAATATCATTCAGGGGTGCAGGAGGGGGGGGTGAAACATGTATATTTTAGGAATACTAAAGTTTCTGATCCCCGCGGTCAGAAACTGCAGCAAACCGCAGGTCTGAACTGACCTACGGTTTGTTGCGATCGCCGACATGGGGGGGTCACGAGACACCCCCCCCCCCCCATTTAGCCGAGGTGCCAGTGATCAGAAATACACAGGGTGTACCTGTACGCCCTATGTCCTGAAGAGGTTAATAGGGCCACATCATCGCATCTTGTCCTGTCAATCAAAGTGCAAAGGATGCAGTAGTTGCAGAGAGAGCCAAGCCTCTAGGTGTAATGGTAACGCCCCCGTTGCTCCTAGAGGCTCATTTGCATATATCAATACATGATTTTTCTCAGCAGTGCGGACACATATGAACATGGGGCCAACACAGACGTCTTCAGCTGCCAAGTGCACATGTAACAGGTCAGCCCACAAATCCCTGAGAGATGCCCTTTAATATTGGCATCACAGGTCAGTGGGTGGCTATTGACATGGGTTGTCACCCAGCTTTCCCAGGCTCCTGACCGGTATATTATGCCTACATAGTGAGGATTCTGTAAGTGCTGGGTGACTACCCCTGTAGTTGCTGTAATGGCCGCTCGTCACTCAGCTCTCCTCACAGGTAATAGAGCTGCGTCATGTATTGTGTGACACGTCCTCCCTGCTCCTGGCGCCATCCAGCCAGTCATGTGACACCGCCCTCCCTCCTCCTGACTTGTCCGTACGTGCGAACGTCACAGCCAGGCCCGTCTGCCCGCCCAGCCGGTGTGCCCAGCAGCAGCTGCTACAGCCTCCACTGCGCGCGTATAGGAGAGCACGGGGAGCGGGGCATTGTGGGTAAGTTACTAAGCGCTGGGAGCCGTTTCTCGTTCGCTTCCTGTGGAATTTTCCATGTGAGAGGGCGGGAAGGCGAAGGGGCGGGGCTTGGCGGCCGCAGTGATGAGATTATAACATGGCGGCGGAGCCGTGCGGTGCTGAGGTGGTCACAGAGGCTTGTTTAGTCGGCGTACTCATGAGCCCGTGACCCATTTATCGTGGGAATGATACCTCAGTCGGTGTGGGTTTTGCAACATCAGCAGAGCTCCATATTGTGTGTGAACTGCTGCAGCATCATGAAACCCTGAGGGGAGCTTATATATAATACTGATAATAAACGGCAGAAACCTTATGTTGTCTCACATAGAAGTAACATAACCTATGCTGGCATCATGGGCAAATTATAATATAAAGAGGAGATTATATAATGCCGGTCACATTTATTTTATATACTATGTGTCATTATTAAAGTGCATGTAAGCGTTATGGTTTTTTTTCCTCGTGTGCGTTTTGTTTTCACCACGACTTGCAGTTGTCCGACAGGAGTCTTACTAAAGCTGCCATTTTTTAATATTTTTTTTTTAGTACCCTTTACTGCTTGAAGATGCACTCAATTTACGATGGGGTGTGCGCCTCATCAAAAATTAGGCAGTTTTGGTAGTCGTTGCTCCTGCTGGGGAGCTGGCGTAGGTTTATGACCACTTTTACGCCTTTTTTCTGAATTTGTTGGGACCAGAGCCTCAACATGCCCCCGCCACTCCCTCAACACTTCTTTGTGGCAAATATGCCGTAAAAACGCCCATCCGACATATTTGTCACGCGTGTCTTTAAAAAGTTGCAAAAGAGGGGCAGTATGACAATTTTACGCCCAAAAAGAGGTGTAAAACTGTTGGTACATGACCCCCGGTGTCTTTTTGCCTGCACGCGCCATGCGCTGAACTCTGCCAGTGTTCGCAGTAAAACCAAATATTTTTTACTGGTGTCCTCAGGCCGTTTTTACTTTGTTAAAATGAATGTTGGAGAAATCTATGCGCATTTGCTGTGGAATTCGAGGCAGAGATCTGAGTTAGGCCTCATGCACACAAACGTATCTTCTTTCCGTGAGTGTTCAGTTTTTTTGTGCGGACTGTATACGGAACCATATCATGTCAATGGTTCTGCTAAAAAAACAAACGGAAGTTACTCCGTGTGCATTCCGTTTCCATATTTCCGTTCCGAAAAAAATCCGCATTACGGACAAGTATAGGACTGTTCTATTAGGGGCCAGCTGTTCCGCTAAATACGGAATGCACACGGATGTCATCCATATTTTTTGCGCACCGCAAAATACATACGGTCATGTGCATGAGCCCTTAGAGAAAAGTGTCTGTCCTCGTACCATATTTACCACCCAGACTGAGCCCCCGGGTAAAATCTGGCGCAGGTCTAGACAGCCTGTCTAAGGGGGTAATGTATTAATATGCAACTTTTAACCTTTTAAAAGTCTTTTCTTGGTTTAAAGCTAGTTTGTTTGCCGCAAATTTACTAAATGTCACATGCCATTTGTTGCACGAAATGCCTATGGATGTTTCAGTCTAAAATCAGTTTGTACGCCACCAGGGGAATGGAGGACACGCAACTTTTTTACCAAAAAATGGCACAAACGCATCATAAATTTGGCGCAAATGCTTGCTGCAGCCACAAAACGGGCAAAATCAGTCAATTGTTTTGCTTCAGTGCACTTTATACATTACCCCCTAAATGCTATTTGTGGGATTAGTAAACCTGACAATGTGAACCTAGACTAATATAGCGATGGTTACACATTACAGCAGTAATTGTTTTAGTTCCGAGCTCTCATAGCAATTACATTGTGAATTTAAGCGCACAAAAATATCATTGATAAAGTATAAGCCTGTTTTTATATATATATATTTAAAGGCTATGTACCTTTGGGGGCAATTTTTTATTTATTTTTTACGATTACATTGTACTAATTTTGAGCTAAAAATCATTTTTTGAATTGGTCTTTAGTACAAACATGGAGCCCTTTTCTCTGTACAGAGCTGAGATGCTCTAATAGAGGGATCTGAATTTTCTCTCTGCTCCGTTAGGCAGGAAGCTGACGGGCTCCTTTTCTCTGCTCTCTGACATTATAAACACTCATTATAGCTCAGTTACTATCTTACTGATAAGAGTGTGGCTTAAAGGGGTTCTCTCACTTTAACAATTAGCATTTATCATGTAGAGAAAGTTAATAGAAGCGACTTTCTAATGTATTGTCATTGTCCATATTGCCTCCTTATCTGGCTGGACTCCTTTTCCATCATATTATGCACTGCTCATTTCCATGGTTACGACCACCCTGCAATCCATCAGTGGTGGTCGTGCTTGCACGCTATAGTAAGAAACGTCAGCCTCTCTGGTGGCCGGGACTGCACATAAATTAGTGTTTTTTCCTATAGTGTGCAAGCACAGCCTCTGCTGCTGGATTGCAGGGTGATCGTAACTAGGGATGAGCGAATTGACTTCGCATAATACTTTGTTTGAATACTGTACGGAGAGAGTTCTGGGAAATGTTTTTTTTACAGTAGAAATTAATTTATGAAGTTATTATGCGAAGTCTCGCGAGACTCCGCGAGTCATCGGAGCCAATACATTCTAATACTGTACGGAGCGCATCAAACAAAGTGTTATGCGAATCGACTTCGGATGTTTAATCTGAAGTCGATTTGCTCATCCCTAGTTGTAACCATGGAAACAAGCAGATAGAAAAATGAATTCAGCCAGCAAAAGAAGCAATATGGATAATAACAATACATTAGTAAGGGGTTTGTATTAACTTCCTCTACATAATAAATGCCATTTGCTGAAGGGAGACAACCCCTTTAAATAAGTGTTTATGACCTCTTAGTAATTTAGAGATAAGGGTTACTTATGGCACAACAAAGTGAAAGTAAAAGTAGATTCACACAGCTAGACAAACAGTTACCGTAATCCTTTGTGACAGAATGGCTTAATATTTTTCATAATGACCAATTGAAAAAATGATTTTTAACTCAAAATGAGTAAAATGCCATCATAAAAAGGTGTACATACCCTTTAAGTGCAGATGGTATCCTACGTAGTGTCCTATGTCCACGATTTGTGCTAACTAGACGAGTTCCCATGAAAATTACCACTTGTTTCTTTATCCCTCAGTAAAGCCTTTTTCTGCAGAAATTTTTTGCTGTGTCTATTAGGGCTCCTGCACACGACCTTACGTATGTTGTGGTTCACAAAATACGGATCCACAGAAAATACGGATGCCATCTGTGTGACGTCCGTATTGCTTCCCTTTATTTTTGCGGATCCATTGTAACAATGCCTGTCCTTGCCCGCCAAATGGACAAGAATAGGACATGCTCTATCCTTTTTGGGAAACGGCCACGCAGACATACGGAAATGGAATGCACACAGTAATTTTTATTTTTGAGGACCCATTAAAGTGAATGGTTCTTCATATATGGGCTGCAACAAAAAATGGACCGGAATTAGAAAACAAATACATTCATGTGCATGACCCCTTGGAGGCGGCCGTACACATTCAGTAGCTGTCGGCCGCCTCTTCCCAACTCCCTCATACACATTCATCGTGACCGAAAGTGTATGTGTATTTAAAGGGGGGAAAGGAGAAAGCTGCTGCCAGACACATCCAGACAAGGATCGTGTGAAAATATAAATTTCCCCAAATTCATCATCTGTCGGGAGCTCCCCACACATTAGACTGTTAGATGAACCTGACGAGAACGGCGAATTTACTAATGTGTATGGGGGGGTCTTTAGACCACACATAGCGGATACTGTTTGCTCGAAGAGCAGCCAGAAAGGAGCCTGTGGGGGGCCTGTTTCCCAGTGTGCGGCTCTCAGCTCTCCAGCACGGCACAAAGCCTCAGATCCCAAAACACAGAGACTCAGCTGCCTATTTAAGGACAGCCAGGTGCTGCCAAAACCCAGACCGGTACTTGAACTCCAGTCCGGTATTTGACCTCACCTGGCTGGAAACCAGCCCGGCCGCACATGTTGGGAGGAAAATACCTGCCTTCCCAGACAAAACCCCTCGCTGTGTCACAAGACTTACAGTGGGATTCATAGTCCTTAGGCTCCCATTTAAGAAAATGTATACATTTTTACTGTTTCCCTCTGCATAGTAAAGCATAGTAGACTATGCCGTGAAAAAAGTGACTGCTGACGCTTACCGGCCCCGTATAGATGCCAAAAGGACATTCTCTGGCATATAATAGATGGTCTTTAGACAGGTCTGAGGTATACTGTAAGACAGGGATCAGCAACCTTCGGCACTCCAGCTGCTGTGAAACTACAACTCACAGCATGCAAAATGCTCGGCTGCTCTTCTAACTCCCATGGAAGTGAATGAAGCATTCTGAGAGTAGTAGTTTCTGAACAGCTGGAGTGCCGGAGGTTGCTGGTTCCTGCTGTAAGGAATACTTCTGATGTATGCTCCTGGAGTTTTCCTATATCATTTTCCCCCTTTCCGATCTCACTAATGTATTTGTTATTTGCAGGTAGGATGGACCAGTCCAGCCACAGTCTGCTTCTGCTCCAGCAGCTGAATATGCAGCGAGAGTTTGGCTTCCTCTGTGACTGCACAGTAGCTATCGGGGACGTGTATTTTAAAGCGCACAGGGCTGTTCTTGCCGCCTTTTCCAACTATTTCAAGATGATCTTCATCCACCAAACCAGGTGCTGAGATTTATGTCTCTTAATTTCTACCTTTTTCGTGTTTCTTGTTTCCTTCTATTTCCCTCTTCCCATTCTTGATATCTTCACATAAAGTGGTTTGATTTTATGGCCCTAGAAAACGTCACAAACTTTGCCAGTCGGCACACCATATTGCCAGCTCTCAACACTTTGGTTGTAATGGGCTCTTAGCACACAATCGTTTAAAGGGGTTGTCCGGGTTCAGAGCTGAACCCAGACATATTACCATTTTTACCCCTCCGGCCCCTCTAACATTTCATGCTCCGATACAACAAAAATAATTACTTTATGAATATAGGTCTCATTTTCTTTTACAGTAAATAAAAGTTATTAAAGTATAAGTCCCAAAACATTGAATAATATACTCATATTTGGTGTCATCAGGATCAGTAAATTTAAAGCATCATTTAGTGTATGGGGGAAAAATATTACATAGAATCTTCAGGGGAATTGATTGATTTTGTGAATTTTTGACCAATTAAAGATTAATATGAACTGGACACTAAAGCATAGGTTCCAATCAATGACACCAGTTCTACCCATAATAAAATAGTTACGACAGCTGGAATGTGAGGAAGAAAAAGCCAAAAATAGTTTTTTGTCCTCAAGGTCAAAATTGGCTTGATCCTTTAGGGGTTAAATCAAAATAGCAAATGAATATCAAAACTAAACGAATAATCGTGGTGTCAAGTGCGCACAGCGTTCTATACCCCCAGATGTCTTTTGTTTAGTTTCATTCCTTCCACCAATATGTTTGCTCTCTCTTACAGTGAATGCATTAAAATTCAGCCGACGGACATCCAGCCGGACATATTCAGCTTCCTTTTACACGTCATGTACACAGGGAAGAGCCCGAAGCAAAGTGTAGACCAGTACAGATTGGAGGAAGGAGTGAAATTCCTACATGCTAATCTCTTCACGTCACCGGCCAGTGAGCCAACACAAGTGCTACCGTCAGACACCATACAGACCTCTAACCTATATGGAATCCAGATATCAACGGCACAAAAAGCGCCAAAGGAAAGCCTTCATATGAGGAAGAACCAGCCGAGTGCAACAAGACCCATCCCGCAAGGAGAACATCCCCAGCTACAGTTGTCCCTTGCTATTGGACTAGAAGGCGTAGGTTCGGAGCAGCAAAGCTCACATTTTACCAGCCAAATCGGCACCACAGTGCAGTCAATAGAAGACATTCAGAAGAGCGTGAGGTCCATAAAGCAGGAGACCAGCGAATCTGAATCTATGAGTTCCCCGAACAACTCGCTTCCACCATCAGACGAGGTTGAACCAAACCTCATTACATCGAGCAACAGAGTGTACTCCTGCCATTACTGCGGCGAGCACTTCGAGTCCCGCGTTACGTTGAGAGATCACTTGCATATTCACGTGTCTCAGTCGCTTCCATTTGGAGTCCCAACATCTATTCTAGAGAGCGACGATCTGGGTGAAGTGCGTCCCATACTTGAAAACATTGAGAGTGCTGACACTTGCCGGCTTGGGGGCTACCTTCTGAACCGAACTGAGGAGCCACTTCTGAGCGCGAACCACGCAGAACAGCTCCAACTCAACCAATTATCTTTCCTCACAAAAGACGCAGATCCTATAGAACTAAACTTCTCGTTTTTACGGAAGAGGAAATTCAGTTGCACGGTGTGTGGACACAGATTCGCCAGACGAAGCCAGTTGCTGGAGCACGTACACACTCATAAAACAAAGCCACACAAGTACCAGAGGATTGATAACTTGGTGGAGCAGAACTTGCACAGCTACTGTAGTAACATTACTGATATCAGCCAGAAAGAGCCTGACCTGCTGCTGGATCCTCCCGAGTTCCTTGAAGAAGAGGAGCCCACAGATTCACAGGAAAATGTGGAGTCTGTTCTAGTAGAATAAAATACGTGTGTGTATTTTCTGTGAAGAAATCAGAGTTAAACCTTTTAGCTCACTGTAATTATATTCTAAAACTAGTTTATGGGTGTTATCCCACAATTAAAGGGATTTTCCAGACTTTTAATATTGTTGACCTAATCTATTGTTTGAAGGCACTCCAGCTTGCCATACAAGCCACTATGCTTCGTTTTGCAGGGTTGTTCAATTCACTTACAGGGGTTATATAATCTCAAACATTGGTGGTTTATCCCTAGATTATGCCACCAATGTCTGATAGATGCCGGTCCCGCCTCTGGGACCCTCACCTATCTCTAGAACCGAACCCGCAAAGTGAAGGAGAGCGGACAGAGCAGCAGCTACCCTCTATTAATTTCAATGGAAGTGCCATAACAAATGAATGGGAAGTGCACCGCGCAAGATCGGCCACCATTCACTTCTATGAGGCTTACGTAAATAGCCCAGCCGGCGCTCAGCTATTTTTGCCACTCCTATAGAAATTAATGGAGGACGGCCATGCATGTGCTCCTTCAAAGTCGGGCATATCTAGATTCCGCTCGGAGACGAGGGGGGGCGCACAATAGGGTAGTACGTTCAACACAAATATGAGAAAATTAAAAGACAAAGGTGCTCACCTTTTAGGGTTGTGCTGCTGATAGGCACAACCCTATTGTAGGCTTGTATAGTTTAGACCCTTTAACCAGGACTGCAGCCGCTGAAGAAATTGCAGGCTTTGTTCTAGAGATAGGTGCAGGTCCCAGACATTAGACACATTAGACATTGGTGGCATATCCTAGCGAGGACACAACCCCTTAAAGCGTGACAATCCCCAGCACAGACACTACTATGTACAGTGTGCTGAGCGTATGGAGCACTGTAAACAATTAAGGGGCTGCGGTGCTCACTACAGCGCTGCAGCCTCTATAAACAGATGATTAGTGGGGGTTATAAGAGTCAGACCCCAACTGTTCTAATTTTATATATATCTGAAGGATAGGTCATCAATATTAAAATTCCAGACAATCCTTTTAAATATTACTTTTCTGTGTTTAGATCATGCAAAACATAGCAAATTTTCTATGTTCAGTCACTATTTTTGGGCATACTCTATAATGCTAGCTCACCAACAATATTCCAGCTCTGTAGTTTGTTTCAGTTGCATCCATTCATTTTGAACTTTTTCATTATGGGCAACAGTGTCATTTTACTCAACGTTCTGATTCACAACTGCCTGTATTTACTATTTGTGCTGTTTGCAGAATCTCCAGTGTATCCCATATAGCTTCACACTGCTCTCCCCTATCTCCTGCTTATAAGAGCTGACAGGTAGAAACCTATCACAAACAGAAGTCAGAGGAGACCGACTGAAGCTACACATAGTAATACACTCAGACTCTGTAGTGTGAGGGGACTGAAGTTCTCTGTCACTGGCTACCTTTAGTGATGAAACCCTCCCCTCTTCTGTTTTTGCATAGTCAGAAGCATCATGGGAAATGTAGGATGCGTTAGAGACACCATAGCTTAGGATAAGATGGAAGCAAGATGGCAGGCAGTAGTTCCTGTGTCTAGATATTGCTGCTGCATACTTGTTATTGCAGCCCCGGGTGTTCTGATTCCCTCTCAGAACGTCCACATAATTTGTTTACGTGTCCAATGGTGGTGGTCACACATGCTCAGTATCTCAGCCCCACCACCTGGATCACTATGTACACAGGCAGCAGAGTGATTTATGTTATTGTGCGGCCATCTAATAAGAGTCTGTGTGGTAAAAACTACTTCTCTTCCTCATTGGAAATATTAAATGGCCATTCTGAGGGGGAGTTAAAAGAACAGCAGGGGGCGCCGGCTAGACAGTAGTATTTTATTCCAATAGAAAAAGAATTCTGTTGTGTGTTATCCAACATAGAAATGTAATATATAATTATGGGGCAACTCTTTTAATACCTATTGACCCATGGTTGTTCCTAGTATAATCAAAAGTAGAGACACTGCCTGTTGGGTTGTTAAAGAGGCTATCCTATCAAGATGTCATGGAATCCTCTGCTTGGGAACACTTTCTATTAACAATAGCAAAGAGCAAGACATGACAGATTACGCGGTCTCCCGTTCATTTGGATAGACGCTGTGTAATTCCACCTGTCCATTTCAGAGGACGCTGCAGCTTTTTTTTGCTGAACCCCAGCGGAGGCTTCGTCTAAGAGCGGGTTTTCCATGTGGGTCAGTGCCATCAGATTTCCACTGTTATTTGATTTCCTTGTTATAAATATTCCCACATTTTATTTCTATTGTCACGTACGAAGTTTACTACTTTAGCCGTTTATTAGCACGCTGGTTTTATGGGGATCAGCTGAGGTTTCCGTCAAAGCTTTACAGTCATTCTGGTAACAAAGAAAGCGCAATCTGGATCCAGAAAGGTCAGTGGGGTCCATCAGTGACCATTAGGATCCTTAAGAAAAGCATCATCGCTAGTGATGAGCGAAGCGAGCTTCGGATGCTACCTCCGAAGTCGCTTCGTTCAAATTTTTGGATTAAGTTCAAAACTGCAGATTAATACTGTACGGAGACCCGATTTTGGTACAGTATTAATCCAAAGTTTTGAACGAAGAGATTTCCGATGTAGCATGCAAAGCTTGCTTCGCTCATCACTAATCATTGCCATAAACGGAAGCCATGCTGCTAGTGTGAACAGAGCCTTAGATACAGAGCAGATGTCAATCTATACCATTGTAATCGTACAATGACTTAGATTACTTTCACACCTGCGGCCGCTGTTCTGGCTGGCAGAGAATGGGACGGACAAAAAATGCTGCGTGCATATTTGCCGATTAGCGGACCTCTGCCGGACCCCATTATAGTCAATGGGTTCCAGCTGGAAGGCGGTAGTATCCAGCAATGCCAGATCCGGAGAACTGCAGCAGGCTGTTCTTAGGCTGCCAGAGATCTCTGCCGCAGATGTGAACCTAGCCTTAGCATGATGGGTTTAATAGTTATACCAGTCATTGTCTGTCCTTGGTCATCTGTGATCTGTTATTTTTGGTTATTAATATGATTAGAGCCCTATCGGGGACAAGGCCTTCTAGAAAAGAGGTGAAATGACAGGTGAAATGTTCCCTGGGTTTCCTGTGATAAATGTGGCAACTCCTGTATGTAATGTAGTGCAAAATATCTGTGATCCTGAGCTTATTCCCGAGCGTATAATGCATGAGAATAACAACGTGTATTCTTTGTTTGCCAGTATACGTTTCGTGTTAAAGTAGTAATGTGTTTGTTACAATGATTTCTGTGATCATCTGAAATATATTGTGGCAGGCAACTAAAATGAGAGTTTTGGATTGATTACTTGTACTCCTTTATGTGCGATGTTGATGATACAGGTCAGTGGCTTTCAACCTGCAACTTTCCAGCTGATGTGAAGTCATAGCTAACATATTACAGTAGCATGCTGGGAGTTGTAGTTTCATAATAGTCGCAGAGCTGCACGTTGCAGACTCCTACTACAGAGTATGCAGCAGGATTTCTGAATTATATGCAGCTTTAAAAGGAACCTGTTACCATGGAAATGCAATGTAATCTGCAGGCAGCATGCTATAGAGCAGGAGGAGCTGAGCAGACTGATATCTGGTTTTATTGAAAAATATTCAGTATAATTTGTATTTCATTCATTTAAGTTCCTGCTCATTCTGGGCATTGAAGTCCAGGAGGCGGTCCGATCAGTGATTTACAGCTCTCTCTGTATACACAGGCATAGAGGGAAGACTGCCGATCACTGATAGGACTGCAGCTCTCTCTGTATACACAGGCATAGAAGGAAGACTGCCGATCACTGATAGGACTGCAGCTCTCTCTGTATACACAGGCATAGAGGGAAGACTGCCGATCACTGATAGGACTGCAGCTATCTCTGTATACACAGGCATAGAGGGAAGACTGCCGATCACTGATAGGACTGCAGCTATCTCTGTATACACAGGCATAGAGGGAAGACTGCCGATCACTGATAGGACTGCAGCTCTCTCTGTATACACAGGCATAGAGGGAAGGCTGCCGATCACTGATAGGACTGCAGCTCTCTCTGTATACACAGGCATAGAGGGAAGACTGCCGATCACTGATAGGACTGCAGCTCTCTCTGTATACACAGTCATAGAGGGAAGACTGCCGATCACTGATAGGACTGCAGCTATCTCTGTATACACAGGCATAGAGGGAAGACTGCCGATCACTGATAGGACTGCAGCTCTCTCTGTATACACAGGCATAGAAGGAAGACTGCCGATCACTGATAGGACTGCGGCTCTCTCTGTATACACAGGCATAGAGGGAAGGCTGCCGATCACTGATAGGACTGCAGCTCTCTCTGTATACACAGGCATAGAGGGAAGGCTGCCGATCACTGATAGGACTGCAGCTATCTCTGTATACACAGTCATAGAGGGAAGACTGCCGATCACTGATAGGACTGCAGCTATCTCTGTATACACAGGCATAGAGGGAAGGCTGCCGATCACTGATAGGACTGCAGCTCTCTCTGTATACACAGGCATAGAGGGAAGACTGCCGATCACTGATAGGACTGCAGCTATCTCTGTATACACAGTCATAGAGGGAAGACTGCCGATCACTGATAGGACTGCAGCTATCTCTGTATACACAGGCATAGAGGGAAGACTGCCGATCACTGATAGGACTGCAGCTCTCTCTGTATACACAGGCATAGAAGGAAGACTGCCGATCACTGATAGGACTGCGGCTCTCTCTGTATACACAGGCATAGAGGGAAGGCTGCCGATCACTGATAGGACTGCAGCTCTCTCTGTATACACAGGCATAGAGGGAAGGCTGCCGATCACTGATAGGACTGCAGCTATCTCTGTATACACAGGCATAGAGGGAAGGCTGCCGATCACTGATAGGACTGCAGCTCTCTCTGTATACACAGGCATAGAGGGAAGACTGACGATCACTGATAGGACTGCAGCTCTCTCTGTATACACAGGCATAGAGGGAAGACTGCCGATCACTGATAGGACTGCAGCTATCTCTGTATACACAGGCATAGAGGGAAGGCTGCCGATCACTGATAGGACTGCAGCTCTCTCTGTATACACAGGCATAGAGGGAAGACTGCCGATCACTGATAGGACTGCAGCTATCTCTGTATACACAGGCATAGAGGGAAGACTGCCGATCACTGATAGGACTGCAGCTATCTCTGTATACACAGGCATAGAGGGAAGACTGCCGATCACTGATAGGACTGCAGCTATCTCTGTATACACAGGCATAGAGGGAAGGCTGCCTATCACTGATAGGACTGCAGCTATCTCTATACACAGGCATAGAGGGAAGGCTGCCGATCACTGATAGGACCGCCTCCTGGACTTCAATGCCCAGAATGAGCAGGAATTTAAATGGATAAATTACCAGTTTTACTGAATCTTTTCTCACAAACCAATATATCAATCTGCTCAGTTCTTCCTGCTCTATGATATGCTGCCTTCAGCTCAGACACCATGTTCTGTGTAACAGGTCCCCTTTAAGACTTTATGCACACAGCTGTATTACATCTCTGTACAAGCGCAAGATTATACTGAGCTGTAATATGGCACCCAGAGAAGCCCATAGGCCCATAATGTACCTCCCTATGGCTCTGATTTCATATGGTTTTTATTTGTTCGATCTGTATGGACATTGTTAGATATTCTAGCAGAGAGTAACTCCATCATACGGTGTCACGTTCACGAGGCCTTGTTCTCATTGTGGGAATGGCCCAGATACACTCTTATTATATTCATTTAAAAAAATAAGAAAAGGGTTCTCATTAGTTCTAGATAGGAGAAAGTCTGCAGGGTATTTATAGGAAGAGATCAAATTAAAAGGATCCAGGTCACTGCTAATTACCTGCAGACATTAATTAGGCACATTATACTAGATTAATATTGCAGGCTATTTATTCAGCATGACATCCCTAAAGGTACGGCCACACGGTCAGGTTTCTGATGCAGTTTTGGAAGACCAGGAGTGAATTCAAAAAAGAGAAGAAGTCGTCTCTGACCTTTATACTTTTTCACCTTTTATGATCCACGCCTGACTTTGGCTTCCAAAACTGCATCAGAAAACCTGACCGTGTGTCCGTACCCTAAAGATTATTAGGTATGGGGTATATACCAAGGCAGCTGTGTGCTTAAATGCCTCCAAGGTATAAACTTTGTTGTATTTTTTCCCACGCAGTGGTACATTATAATTAAATAATTGTAACTAAGTCTGAGTTCACACTTCAGTTACTTGGTCAGTTATTTCCATCAGTTATTGTGAGATAAACCCGTAGTGACACCTACTCAGAGATAAGGTATAATAAAAAGATCTGCGGACACCTCAATCATCGTTCCAGAAGCAGTGATTTTGTATGGGGACAAGCAATAGCTGCTGCTGTTCTTAGGCTACATTCACACGACCGTGGTGTAGTCATGCCCATGATGTGGACCTATCATTTGCGGTGCGGAGGCACGGATCAGAAGCCCATGGAAACACTCAGAAGCCCTTTCGTGGGCATCCGGGTCCGTGCCTGAACACCGCAAAAGATAGAACTTGTCCTATTTTTTGCTGTATGTTACAGATCGCTGATCATTTCAAGCCAATGGGCACGGAGTTCACACAGTCGGTGCCCGTATATTGTGGACCCGCTGTTTGCAGTTCACAACACTGGCATGGCTACACCATGGTCGTGTAAATGTACCCTTATACTGTAGAGGTGATCGCTGCATGTAAATAGTCGGAATGAATGTTTTCTTCCCGACAGTTGACTGCTCCTTGCAGCATCTAAATGTACCATTAACCCGGATAAATGGATTCTCATCCCTCACAATTCCCCCATTTTGAGATATCTTGGAACTGACATCTTAACCCAGAGGTACTTCAGTTGGGATAGGTCCAACTGGCAGCCGGAGGCCAGATTCCCTCTCAGGTATTGATGCAGTTCCCAAGACCTCTCAATAATCTTGGTAGTTTCTCCTTTTGGTACAGAACCTGTTGGTGCACATAAACATAGGCTTAATCACAGCATATACTACTATTATAATCAACACTACTTGCATTATTGTTTGTCTTGCCACCAGGGAGCCTCCACCCACCCTGCTATGGGGAGAGGGACTACAGTGGAACTATACTTTTGATCATCAGGCCCTGGTCTTCTTTGTGAGACAAACTGCCAACAAGACAATATGAATAAGTTCTTTAAAAGTCAAAGGGATTGCCAGATAAGGCAGAGTTCTTGAACTCACGGGCCTCTGAGTACAGTTCCAACAGTCCTTAATTTTTTCTGTCGGTGTCATTGAGTCCTCTAAACAACATATGGTGGTGTCAGATAAGTGCATTGTCCCAGTTATCCTTCAGTTGTTGGTACAGTGCCGTTGTTCCCAGGATTAGGGCGGCCATCAGCAGGAGGATCCTCATCCTTGGGTGTCGGATCTTTCTTGCAGTGAGAAGCGTGTATCCAGTTAGGCTTTCCTTCCACCTTTACTGCTGTATGAGTAGTCAACAGGACTTGGAAAGGACCATCAAATCTGGGATCCAGGCCTTTCCTCACATGTCTTTTTATCACCACACAGTCCCCTGGTTGCAGACTGTGTGTTCCTTCTACTGGATCTGGAAGGGAAGCAAACACTTGTTTATGGGTGTGCTCAAGTCTCTTTGTGAGGGCCCGCATGTAGCTTGTTAGGCTATCATAGTTAATTTGCAACTGTTGTGGAAAATACAATCCTAATCTGGGGGCGCTTTCAAACAGAATCTCAAATGGGGATAATCCTGTCTTTCCGTTTGGAGTGGTCCTAACTGAGTATAAGGCTAAGAGCAAACACTCTGGCCAAGGCCACTGAGTTTTCTGCATGGCTTTTTAGAATTTTCAATTTGAGTATGGCATTTAGGCGCTCAACGCGGCCACTGCTTTGGGGATGGTATGCTGTATGGAAAGCTTGGGTAAGCCTTAAAGCCTGCATCACCTCCCTCATTACTTCTCCTGTGAAGTGGGAACCCCTGTCTGATTTAATAACTTCAGGGACACCATACCTGCACACCAGCTCACTGACCAGCTTTTTTGCTGTGTTCTTTGCATTTGCCTTTGCTACTGGGAAGGCTTCCAGCCACCCTGAAAAGAGATTAACACACACAAGGACAAATTCCTATACTCCTACCTTAGGCAGTTGTATATAGTCTATCTGCAGTCTCTAGAACGGGTAAAGTGGACTGGGGGTGTGCTTGCTTGGAGTCTTCACCACTTGACCGGGATTGTTCAATACACAGACCACACATCCTTGTACAAACTGAGAGGCTACTGTAGAAAATCCTGGAGCAATCCACCCTGCATTAACCACACTTACCATGGCACCTTTTGATAGGTGGGTGGGCCTCTTGAGCCATAGCTGGGTATAGAGGTGTCACAGCCTTTGCTGTGTGCGCCGTGACACTTGTGCCATGCTTGCGGTTTCCGGTTAGAACGTGTTGCTGTTATGGCATGCGTGGCAACCATGTCACTGCGCACACAGCCAAAGCCAAGACACTGCCACCACATCCCATAACAGCAACACGTTGCCACCGGCAACCGCAAGCATGGCACAAGTGTCACGGCGCACACAGCAAAGGCCATGACAAGAGAGCGTGGTAGACAAATTTTGTCCTTGATTCTCTAAATTCCATGTTCATCAGGTTTGGCCCCTTGTTTTGCCCAAAGTTCTTTTTCCTCTGGAGGGGCTTGTTCGAGCATTCGTTGAAATGTACTTACTGAAATGTCCTCAGGTCTTAAGGCTCTCACCGGGGTGGCATCAGCATTTAGTGGCTGGAGTGCAGCTTGTTTGGCTGCCTTGTCTGCTCGATCATTGCCTTTTGCTTCCACCGTGGTACATCTTGTATGAGCCTTTACCTTAATAATAGCAACCTCCTCTGGTAATAACAGAGAGTTTATAAGTTCAAGTACAGAGTCTTCATTTTTAATTGGCTGGCCTGCTGATGTTAGAAAGTCTCTAGCCTGCCATATGGGTCCATAGTCATGTGCAATACCAAAAGCATACCTTGAGTCCGTGTAGATGTTCACCTTCTTCCCCTTGGCCAATTTACACGCCTCAGTCAGTGCCCTCAGCTCCGCCTCTTGCGCTGACATGGGAAGTGGGAGTGTTCAGCTATCCCTACCTCATGCTGTGTGACCACTGCATATCCAGTGTGAAACCGGCCGTCCTCTCCCATGAACCTGCTTCTATCTACAAAATACTCTAAATCAGGGTTATCAAGGGGGTTTTCATGTACATGATTAAATCCTGACGTTTCTTGTTGCATTAATTGTACACAGTCATGGGGGTCATGTTCCATCATGTCATTTAGGAGGCGGCCTGTACCTTTTATGCCCCCATCCCCCATTTCTGAATCTGTGATTGGTAACAAAGTAGCAGGATTCAGAGTAGTACACCTTGTGAAAGAAATGTTAGCAGGCATGATGAGTGCACACTGGAGTCTGAGTTGCCTGGCCATAGAAATATGCTTAGGTTGAACCTGTGTAAGGGTACTTTCACACTTGCGGCAGAGAGATCCGGCAAGCAGTTCCGTCGCCGGAACTGCCTGCCGGATCAGGCAAAACGTATGCCAACTGATGGCATTGTTTCGATAAGCTTCTGCAATGTCACAAGATTTATTTCCATCCAGTGTTGCATTAATTTTTCACCAAGATCTTGCATTGATGATGGTAGAGTCTGACCGCTGCACAAAGCCTTCTCCAGCACATCCCAAAGATTCTCAATGGAGTTAAGGTCTGGACTCTGTGGTGGCCAATCCATGTGTGAAAATGATGTCTCCTGCTCCCTAAACCACTCTTTCACAATTTGAGCCCGATGAATCCTGGCATTGTCATCTTGGAATATGCTCGTGCCATCAGGGAAGAAAAAATCCATTGATGGAATAACCTGGTCATTCAGTATGTTCAGGTAGTCGCTGACCTCATTCTTGGAGCACGTACTGTTGCTGAACCTAGACCTGACCAACTGCAGCAACCCCAGATCATAGCACTGCCCCCACAGGCTTGTACAGGAGGCACTAGGCATGACTTCATCTTTCTCTCTTCTTACCCTGATGCGCCCATCAGTCTGGAACAGGGTAAATCTGGACTCATCAGACCACATGACGTTCATCCATTGCTCCAGAGACCAATCTTTATGCTCCTTAGAAAATTGAAGCCATTTTTCTGATTTGCCTCACTGATTAGTGGTTTTCTTACAGCTACACAGCTGTTTAGTCCCAATCCCTTGAGTTCCCTTTGCATTGTGCGTGTGGAAATGCTCTTACTTTCACTATTAAACATAGCCCTGAGTTCTACTGTTCACGATCATTCAGGATTTTTTTCTGGCCACATTTCTTCCTCGAATACGATGGGTCCCCAATATCCTTCCAGTTTTTAATAATGCGTTGGACAGTTCTTAACCCAATTTTAGTAGTTTCTGCAATCTCCTTAGATGTTTCCTCTGCTTGATGCCAATGATTTGACCCTTCTCAAACAGACTAACATCTTTTCCACGACCACGAGATGTGTCTTTCGACATGGTTGTTTAAGAAATGCAAAGCAACTCATTGCACCAGTTGGGGTTAAATAACTTATTGCCAGCTGAAAGATAATCGCCCATGCAGTAATCATCCAATAGGAGGCTCGTAACTATTTGCTTAGTTACATCCAGATGGCAACTGTTTTTTTGGACAAGCAGTGTATATTGTACAGACACTTTAGCTGTCGGTTATATTTCATGTGAATCTTATTACTGCTTGTGAAATATAGAAATGTCTATATATTGGGTATGTTGGCTTTCACTTGCCTGACATTTTTGTTCTTGAGGAGCTGCCAGAGGTGTCTTGCCTCTCCCCATTCAAAACACATGCATACTTAGTGGAGCCGAGTGTGCATGTGTATGGAGAGGGTTTGGGAGAGTTAATGGCCGGCCAAATGAGAATTCAGCCGATGGCCATCTAATGTGTTTGGTCAGGTCATGTGGCTGGATAAATGATGTGCCTCGGGGATCTTTACCTGGGCAATTTCTACAGCTACACCCCAGCTGTAAAAATATTCAAGTAATATATATTTTCTGATCTTTTTTCGTCAAAGGGCCTGGCAGCAGACTTGATCAATAGTCGGGATTTGTGCCCAAAGAAAGAAAAAATCACCACTTACCTGTTCACAGTCAAGCCATTTCTATGTTGCGCACAAACCGGAATCGGTGAGGTCCTGCGACCACTGCTACCAATCTCTGACAGCAGTGATGTGACTGCTGAGGCCTGTGATTAGCACTAGTGGTCACAGTACCTCGTTACTGTCACCCCGTCGGGAATTCGAAAACAGCTAGGATGGGAAATGTGGTGCTGGAATGGTTTGACCAGGAGCACACATTCCTGCCACTGATAAACTTCTGTTAAAGAAGTTCCCCCACTTTGGATTTTTACCACCATTGTAGTGTCCCCACCAAACACTAGAACGGAGGTCTCCGGCCCCCGTGGCTCCTTACTACTCAACCAGCGATCATGCGTGGTTTATGTCATCCCTATAAACACCAAAGGCATGGCAGAGTGCATGTTCTGCATTTTGTGAGCGTAGTATAAAGTTTATGGGAACAGGACATACACTGCTCTGTGGCTTGCCCTCTTTTGGTGGCACTCACAGTAGTGTATCTGAAATACCTAACACAGCATGCATGGCATTCCCCCTTCTGTGATGCATTTGGTAAACTACAAAGAAGTCCTCTGTCTGTGATCCAGTTAATGAAATATATGCACGTTCAGGTACGTGGCTCAGGGCAGGGGCGGGCTGGCTACAGACCCTACAGGGTCCCTGGGGGGCCGATGCCCATGGGGCCATCTGAACTCTTCTCACTGCCATTGGCAGGGGAGATAAAAATCTGGCGCTCTTTATGTTAATTAACACAGGGGACTTCAGGTACTTATGTATGTGGTAGGTGACCTCAGATTCCCTGAGACAGTCTACGAATGGCGCTGGGACACAGACGTGGCCTGTGGCGAAGATTTCGACACACTCAGTTATTTTATTTTTTGTTCTTGCCTTGGACACTTGGGTGCATACTACTGGGGGCACTATAGGGGATTACTAGGGGAAGTCCAGGCACCATGATGAAGACAGGGCAGTGGTGCTGTGGCCCAAATCTCACCTTATAAGTCCCCTATCACAAGGAGAACGAAATATGGCAGATACTGATGGCCACCACAGAGGGACAGCTTCTGGTAGGGTATTTTGTGCTGCACTGTTGTATTTGGTTCTGCTGGGGCAGTATTTTGTGCTGCATTATAGTATTTCTGATCCCCCCCCCCCTCCCCACTCGTGTTGGCCCAGCTTTCTGTCAGTTTTCACCCGCCAACCACATGGGGCCACTTTTAGTTTTTTTCCAGTGCCGCTATAAGTTTCCAGTTCGCCCCTGGCTCATCAGAGTTTTTAGACTGGTAGATTATCTAAAAGACTCACAATGAAAAGCCCACTGATCCTAGTCAAAGACATCTTGAAAAGTGGAGGCTGCCCCAAAACCGCTCAACATTGCGGCACTTTAAAAAAAAAAAAAAGAACCTGGCACAGCATTTATAAAAGATTTGCGTGACTATTTCATGTTTTCTTTGTTGTGTGCGGTTCTTACATCACTTCTGATTAATATGTCCAATGGCTTTGTTTCTGCATTATAAAAACCACGAAGCAATGCCATTCTTCTTGCGGCAGAGCAGTGTGTGGCGGTATTGTGTCCTCAGTCATTTACAATGACAGTGAGCTCAACTTCTGGAACATTCTTTTGTTATTTTCAAGCTGGTCTGGTTAGACATTTGATAAAGTTATTGTTCTGCTGACGAGTAGACCGTTACCAACTTACATCAGCCATTGTTCATCAGACTAACATTAACCGCGCTTCACACAAAAGCAAAATGTACTGACGTGGAAGACAAAGGGTAAGCAAAGCAATTATTCCTCATACGGCCTGTTACCTGAATCATTTTATTTTATGAAAAAAAATATTCTGTGAAATTCCTTTCATCTGCCATCCAATAATTCGAATGGTGGCCACGCAGATTAACGACAGGCCTGGAAACCATCTAATGTGTTATGGGGGTGTCCCAACTTTTCTTTAGATGGCCAGTGTTGAGAGAAAGTAGGATTGGGCTGTCTTTCTTAGGCCTTGATCACATTTCCGTTTTTCACTGATGTGTGCTTAAATGTGTCTGTTCACATTTCAGTATTTTTTTTTTACCAACCGTGGGTCAATAATAAAATCACGGGGACATGCACTACTTTGATCCATGATGCGGACTAAGCACGCCCAACAAATCACTGACACACACCCGCGTTGTGTCCGTGTTGCGTCAGTTTTTCACTGAAGACTAATAGGAGATTCTTTGGAAATTAATTTTGAGCTGAGCAACGTCAGTGAATTACGGATGGCACACGGATGGTAAAAAACGGACACACGGACCAACCACGGATCCTTCACGGATGAAACACGTACGCTTTTTCACGGACGTCACTCTGGCATGGAAATGTCAATGAGGCCTAAAGGCACCTTCACACGCTGCAGATTTTGTTGCAGAAAATTCCGCGACTGAAAATCAGTTCCATTCATGTGAATGGGGCTGAAAGCACATGGATTTCTGCAAGCCTCATTAAGGTGAATGGAAGTGATTTTCAGTCGTGGCATTTTCTCCAACAAAATCTGCAGAGTGTGAAGGCACCCTAACAAGAACCACTGACAGATTTATGGAGAAAGCATGCATGCCTGGCCAAGTGTGCATGTGTACGGGGGGGGGGGGGGGTAGAGAAGAATAAACAGTATGGCCAGATTAAAGTGAACCCGTCATCAACGTTATGCTGACCTCACTGATGGCAGTATAAAATAGTGACAGAAATGCTGATGTCAGTGGTGTGTCAATCATGAGCTACAAGTAAGTGGTTGCCGAGAACGAGCATCATAATCACTGCAGCCCAGGCCTTGAAAAGAGTCAAATCTACATGAGAAGGGTCCTGGTTATTCATAATCTCCTGCTCTCCCCGCAGATCAGTTGCGGACCCATTCATCTCAATGGGGCCGCAAAAGATGTGGACACCATACCCGTGTACTGTCCACATGTGTACATCCATTCCGCGGGCCAGCAAAACAATAGAACATGTCCTATTCTTGTCCGTTTTGCAGACAAGAATAGGACTTTCTAATAGACAGAGGGTAACAAAAAAAAGGCGGCATCCTCACAGGCGGGATCCGTGTTTTCCGAATTAACGCTATGCAGACCAGCAAAATTCTTATGGCTGTGTGCATGAGGCCTTATGAAGGAATGGAGATAGAGAAAGACCAGATATTATGGAGACAAAACGTTACATGACACTGAAAATTAATCCACTATGAAACCATACACGTGGCCTCTAAGTCACAACAATAGACAATCACAGTCTGCTTAAACTAATAACACACAAAAAATTAAATGTTACTATGTTTTTATTGTACACACCATGTAAACATTCACAGTGCAGGTGGAAAAAGTATGTGAACCCCTAGACTAATGACATCTCCAAGAGCTAATTGGAGTGAGGTGTCAGCCAACTGGAGTCCAATCAATGAGATGAGATTGGAGGTGTTGGTTACAGCTGTCCTGCCCTATAAAAAACACACACCAGTTCTGGGTTTGCTTTTCACAAGAAGCATAGCCTGATGTGACTGATGCCTCGCACAAAAGAGCTCTCAGAAGGCCTACGATTAAGAATTGTTGACTTGCATAAAGCTGGAAAGGGTTAGAAAAGTATCTCCAAAAGCCTTGCTGTTCATCAGTCCACGGTAAGACAAATTGTCTATAAATGCAGAAAGTTCAGCACTGCTGCTACTCTCCCTAGGAGTGGCCGTCCTGTAAAGATGACTGCAAGAGCACAGCGCAGACTGTTCAATGTCTCTGGCATATGCTAACATCCCTGTTAGCGAATCTACGATACGTAAAACACTAAACAAGAATGGATTTCATGGAAAGGATACCACAGAGGAAGCCACTGCTGTCCAAAAAAAACATTGCTGCACGTTTACAGTTTGCACAAGAGCACCTGGATGTTCCACAGCAGAACTGGCAAAATATGTGGACAGATGAAACCAAAGTTGAGTTGTTTGGAATAAACACACAACACTATGTGTGGAGAAAAAGAGGCACAGCACACCAACATCAGAACCTCATCCCAACTGTGAAGTATGGTGGTGGGGGCATCATGGTTTGGGGCTGCTTTGCTGAGTCAGGGCCTGGACGGATTGCTATCATCGAAGGAAAAATGAATTCCCAAGTTTATCAAGACATTTTGCAGGAGAACTTAAGGCCATCTGTCCACCAGCTGTCACTACCAGAGCTTTGGGACGTTCTCACAGCTCTGTTTCTCCACCCCTGTGATGATGTCACTACTAGAGCTGGGAGGCGTTCTCACTACTCTGTTTACTTCTGGTTTCTTTCACCACAGCTGTCCTTCATGTGTTTGATTTCCTTCTCTTTATATCACCCCTCCTCCTATGATAGGATGTGGATTATAGTTCTCACTTCAGTTGTGGCTCTTGCTTTGGTTTCTTCACTTGTAGCTATCAGTCCACTGGACCTGTGTTCTGCTGCAGCTAGCACTCCGGATTTTGCCAGCCTGTCCTTGGATCCGTCTTCTCTGCGGCTACAACACCTTCAGCTAAGTCTGCAGACATTGTTGTATTCCTGTTTGTTTTCTGACTGGATCTGAGGTGGCCACGGTTCCCTCCATATACTGAGTAGGGCACTGGTGGCCGTGCCCCTTCCACTATTGTAGGGGTTACAGTGGTCATTAGTCTTAGGCACGTGGGCATGCCTCGTTCCGCCTTTTGGATCCGGGCATGTGCTTTAGCAGAATAGGGAAAGCGTTGAGGGTCGGACAGGGGTCACCCTTTATCCTCCCTAGTTCTGGGTCCAGTCAGTTGCTCTGTACTGTGAATTACTATCGTTGCTCACATACACCCGTGACATTATAATCCACCAAAACCGTCCTTTTTTGACATGGATCCGCTTTCTGACCTGGTTGACCGCATGCAGGGTCTTTCTTTGGAAGTAGCGGATCTCCGTCAATCTATGACCCAGCTTCAAGCATTGGGCCCTGCTCCGGCTCATGGAGTCTGTTGCGAGCCAAAAGTCTCACTTCCGGAGACGTTCTCCGGGGGCAGTGAGAATTTTGTTCGTTTCAGAGAGGCATGCAAACTCCATTTTTGCTTGTGTCCTCACTCTTCTGGTAATCAAGAGCAGAGGGTGAGGATTGTCATCTCCCTGCTCAGGGGTAATGCTCAGACTTGGGCTTTTTCGCTGCCATCAGGGGATCCCTCCCTTCGATCCGTGGAGGGATTTTTTGTGGCCCTGGGGCAGATTTATGATGACCCGGATCGTGTTGCTCTGGCCGAATCTAACCTACGTGTTTTATGCCAGAACAAACGGTCTGCGGAGCTTTATTGTTCTGAATTTCGGAGATGGGCAGCTGATTCGGGTTGGAATGATGCTGCACTCCGGAGTCAGTTCTGTCATGGTCTCTCGGAGAGATTAAAAGATGCGTTTGCTTTCCATGAGAGACCAACGTCCTTAGAGTCTGCCATGTCATTGGCGGTACGCCTTGACAGGCGTCTAAGAGAAAGAAACGAGACCTCTCTGTCCAGCCATTGTCAGTCTAGGGGCAATGGTGCGGACTCATTCAGTGTGCAGGGGCCTCATCCTGTCTCGCTCCCCTCTGAGGAGGAGCCCATGCAGCTAGCTCGACTTGCCCCTGATAAAAGAGGATTTAGTCCTCAGAGTATGGTATGTTTTTGTTGTGGGGGCATAGGTCATTTGGCTAATGTTTGTCCGTCTAGGAGATTCTTGAACCGTACTAAGAGCGATAATAAGAGAAAAATCTCAAAAGGTAAATCATCAAGTTCTGCTTCATCTGCTACTTTGGGCAAAGTTGATGTAGGATTTGATGCTTTTCCTCTGACCTGCAGTTCCCGTTTTCTCCTGTCTGCCAGGGTGGCGCTAGAGAGCAAAGTCATTTCTTGCGAGATTTTTGTCGATAGTGGAGCGGCCGTCAATCTTATTGACACTCAATTTGTAGCCATGCATGGTTTTCAGGTTTGCACATTAGATAAAGATATACCTGTTTTTGCTATTGACTCTGCTCCACTCTCACAGAGATCTCTGAAGGGCATTGTTCACAATATCCGGCTAGCTGTAGGTGACACTCATGTGGAGGATATATCTTGTTTTGTCCTTAACGGATTGCCGTCTCCTCTAGTTTTGGGGTTACCCTGGCTCACTAGACATAACCCCACTATTGATTGGCAAGGAAGGCAAATAAATGAGTGGAGTGATTTTTGTAGAGAGAATTGTCTCACAGCGACTTTTGCAGAGGTGTCTACTAAAACGGTGCCATCATTTCTCTCTGATTTCTCGGACGTGTTTTCCGAGAGCGGTGTTCAGGAGCTACCTCCTCACCGGGAGTTTGACTGTCCCATTAACCTCATTCCCGGCGCCAAGCTGCCAAAAGCACGCCTCTACAATCTCTCACAACCGGAAAGAATCGCAATGCGAACTTACATCTCCGAGAGTCTCGAAAAGGGGCATATTCGTCCCTCAAAGTCACCTGTGGCCGCGGGTTTTTTTTTTGTTAAAAAGAAAGATGGCTCTCTGAGACCTTGCCTAGATTTTAGGGAGCTGAACCGTATCACGATTCGCGATCCCTATCCCCTTCCTCTGATCCCGGACCTCTTCAATCAAATTGTTGGGGCCAAGGTGTTTTCCAAATTGGATTTGAGAGGCGCGTACAACCTGGTCAGGGTCAGAGAGGGGGATGAATGGAAAACGGCCTTTAATACCCCTGACGGGCATTTCGAGAATCTCGTTATGCCTTTCGGCCTGATGAATGCTCCGGCCGTCTTTCAGCATTTTGTTAATAGTATTTTCTATCATTTAATGGGGAAATTCGTATTGGTATATCTTGATGATATTTTGATTTTTTCCCCTGATGTTCAGACCCATCAGGATCATCTTTTTCAGGTTCTGCAGATTCTGCGGGAAAATAAATTGTACGCCAAGCTGGAGAAATGTCTTTTTATGGTATCGGAGATTCAATTTCTGGGTTTTCTCCTCTCTGCTTCTGGTTTTCGCATGGATCCCGAGAAGGTCCGTGCTGTACTTGAGTGGGAGCTTCCTGAGAATCAGAAGGCATTGATGCGCTTTCTGGGTTTTGCGAACTATTACAGAAAGTTCATTTTGAATTATTCCTCTGTTGTCAAACCCCTCACTGACATGACAAAAAAGGGGGCGGATTTTTCCTCTTGGTCGGAGGAGGCGCTTGCAGCCTTTTCTAAGATTAAAGAGAATTTTGCGTCTGCTCCCGTCTTGGTGCATCCCGATGTTTCCTTACCTTTTATTGTTGAGGTGGATGCTTCCGAGGTGGGTGTGGGTGCGGTTTTGTCCCAGGGCCCTTCCCCTGCCAAGTGGCGACCCTGTGCCTTTTTCTCTAAAAAACTCTCCCCGGCAGAGAGAAACTATGATGTGGGAGATAGGGAGTTGTTGGCCATCAAGTTGGCTTTCGAGGAATGGCGCCATTGGTTGGAGGGGGCCAGGCACCCTATCACCGTTTTTACCGACCATAAGAATCTGGCATACTTGGAGTCGGCCAGGCGTATGAATCCGAGACAGGCCAGATGGTCTCTGTTCTTCTCCAGATTCAATTTTGTTGTTACATTCCGACCTGGGATAAAAAATGTGAAGGCTGATGCTCTCTCTCGCTGTTTTCCGGGAGGAGGAAACTCTGAGGACCCGGGTCCCATTTTGGCGGAGGGGGTAGTTGTTTCTGCTCTATATTCCGATTTGGAGGCCGAGGTCCAGGCTGCCCAGACTGAGACACCTGCCCGTTGTCCTTCTGGGAAGTTGTTCGTGCCTCCTGAGCTACGTCACAAACTCTTTAAGGAGCATCATGATACGGTTCTTGCTGGTCACCCCGGGAGTAGAGCCACGGTGGATCTCATTGCTCGGAGATTTTGGTGGCCGGCTCTTCGTAAGTCGGTGGAGGGTTTTGTGGCTGCTTGTGAGACGTGCTCTCGCGCTAAGGTCCCTCGTTCACGGCCTTCAGGTTCCCTTCTCCCGTTACCCATTCCTTCCCGTCCTTGGACACACCTGTCCATGGACTTTATCACGGATCTTCCTCGTTCCTCGGGGAAGTCGGTGATCCTGGTGGTGGTGGACCGTTTTAGCAAGATGGCTCATTTCGTACCTTTCCCTGGTTTACCCAATGCTAAAACGTTGGCGCAAGCTTTTGTCGACCATATTGTTAAATTGCACGGCATTCCCTCTGATATTGTTTCCGATAGAGGCACGCAGTTTGTGTCCAGGTTCTGGAAGGCTTTCTGTTCTCGCCTGGGGGTTCGGCTGTCCTTCTCTTCTGCTTTTCATCCGCAGTCGAATGGTCAGACTGAGCGCCTTAATCAGAATCTGGAGACATATTTGCGCTGTTTTGTTTCAGAGAACCAGGAGGATTGGTGTTCATTTCTCCCTCTTGCTGAGTTTGCTCTGAACAACCGTCGTCAGGAATCTTCTGGTGAGTCACCATTCTTTGGTGCATATGGGTTCCATCCGCAGTTTGGTACATTCTCGGGAGGGGCTCTTTCTGGTTTACCTGAGGAGGAGAGATTTTCCTCGTCTTTGTCTACCATTTGGCAAAAGATTCAGAGTAATCTTAAAAAGATGAGTGAGAGGTATAAGCGTGTGGCTGATAAGAGACGTGTGCCTGGTCCGGACCTGAATGTGGGTGATCTGGTGTGGTTGTCTACTAGAAACATTAAGTTGAAGGTTCCCTCCTGGAAATTGGGTCCCAAGTTTATTGGGCCTTATAAAATCTTGTCAGTCATCAATCCTGTTGCCTTCCGTCTTGATCTTCCACGGGTTTGGAAGATACATAATGTATTTCACAGATCTCTCTTAAAACCATATGTCCAGCCCACGGTACCCTCCTCTTTGCCTCCTCCTCCGATTTTGGTTGATGGCAATCTGGAGTTTGAGGTTTCCAGAATTGTGGACTCTCGCATGGTCCGCGGTTCTCTTCAGTACCTCGTTCATTGGAAGGGTTATGGTCCTGAGGAGAGGATGTGGGTTCCGGTGTCGGACATTAAAGCCACTCGCCTCATCAGGGCATTTCATAGGGCTCATCCTGAGAAGGTGGGTCCTGGGTGTCCGGAGTCCACCCGTAGAGGGGGGGGTACTGTCACTACCAGAGCTTTGGGACGTTCTCACAGCTCTGTTTCTCCACCCCTGTGATGATGTCACTACTAGAGCTGGGAGGCGTTCTCACTACTCTGTTTACTTCTGGTTTCTTTCACCACAGCTGTCCTTCATGTGTTTGATTTCCTTCTCTTTATATCACCCCTCCTCCTATGATAGGATGTGGATTATAGTTCTCACTTCAGTTGTGGCTCTTGCTTTGGTTTCTTCACTTGTAGCTATCAGTCCACTGGACCTGTGTTCTGCTGCAGCTAGCACTCCGGATTTTGCCAGCCTGTCCTTGGATCCGTCTTCTCTGCGGCTACAACACCTTCAGCTAAGTCTGCAGACATTGTTGTATTCCTGTTTGTTTTCTGACTGGATCTGAGGTGGCCACGGTTCCCTCCATATACTGAGTAGGGCACTGGTGGCCGTGCCCCTTCCACTATTGTAGGGGTTACAGTGGTCATTAGTCTTAGGCACGTGGGCATGCCTCGTTCCGCCTTTTGGATCCGGGCATGTGCTTTAGCAGAATAGGGAAAGCGTTGAGGGTCGGACAGGGGTCACCCTTTATCCTCCCTAGTTCTGGGTCCAGTCAGTTGCTCTGTACTGTGAATTACTATCGTTGCTCACATACACCCGTGACACCAGCTGAAGCTCAACAGAAGATGGGTGTTGCAACAGAACAACGACCCAAAGCATAGAAGTAAATCAACAACAGAATGGCTTAAACAGAAGAAAATACTCCTTTTGGAGTGGCCCAGTCAGAGTCCTGACCTCAACCCGATTGAGATGCTGTAGCATGACCTCAAGAAAGCGATTCACACCAGACATCCCAAGAATATTGCTGAACTGAAACAGTTCTGTAAAGAGGAATGGTCAAGAATTACTCCTGACCATTGTGCACGTCTGATCTGCAACTACAGGAAATGTTTGGTTGAAGTTATTGCTGCCAAAGGAGGTTCAACCAGTTATTAAATCCAAGGGTTCACATACTTTTTCCACCTGCACTGTGAATGTTTACATGGTGTGTTCAATAAAAACATGGTAACATTTAATTCTTTGTGTGTTATTAGTTTAAGCAGACTGTGATTGTCTATTGTTGTGACTTAGATGAAGATCAGATCACACTTTATGACCAATTTGTGCAGAAATTCATATCATTCCAAAGGGTTCACATACTTTTTCTTGCAACTGTAAGTGTACATCTTGGGAGTAGTAGTTTTACCACAGCTGCAGTGCCGGAGGTTAGCCATCACAGGCCTATGTAATAACAGTTCTGTAGCATCTATTATTATGACTCTATGATAGTAACATAGTACAAAAAAGACATTTGTCCATCCAGTTCGGCCTGTCATCCTGCAAGTTGATGATGTACCATTCCTCTATTATTCCTACTAAAGGTTATGAATGAATTGCTAGTAGTTTGCAATAAACGTCCAGATGGGTGTTACCAGTTGGAGTTGTGTCCCTGCACAGTCTGACATCATCAAATCAGCGCTTCCAGTGTCAGACTGTGCAAGGACACACCCCAAACTGATAATGCCTAGCAGTTCACTGCGAACTGCTAGGAATTCATTAATAAACTCTAGTAGGAATAATAGGGGAATGCCACAACAGAAAGTCATAGTAATAGATCTCCAGAATTGTTATTACGTGAGGAATATAAGTAGTTGTTAAAACAGACATGTCAGGAACAGCGACAGATCTTTTTTAAAAGGGTTCAGCTCTGAACCCGGACATATCCCCTTATTACCCCACTCAGCCTCTCTGACATGAGCATTACAGCATTTCATGCTCCGATGCTCTCCTTTGTCCTGCGCTGTATCGCGCAAGAAAGGACTTTTTTGTTTACATTTTTACACTGCTAGGTGGAGACTTCCGCCTAGCAGTGTTCCCAGTGACATCACCGGAACTAATGGGCGAGCTTTAGCGCTGCCCTAGCTGTTTTACAGGTTAGGGCAGCTCTAAAGCCCGCCCTTTAATGCCGGTGACGTCACCAGGCTCACTGCTAGGCGGAAGCCTCCTCCTAGCTTACCCATGGAGAGCCCGGTACGTCACTGGATCTGCTGAAAAAGCCCTTGCCTGTGCGATTCAGCGCAGGGCAAAGGAGAGCATCGGAGCATGAAATGCTCAGCTGTGAACCCGGACAACCCCTTTAAGGTCTGTTCACATCTATGTGGAAGGCTCAATTCAGACCCTCCACCGCAGATTCCTTTTGATTTGATGGGAAGTATAGCTTTGCAAGTGGCACTGTTCTTTTCACCAAAACAACCAGCACCCTAATGGAACCCCATTAAAAGTTCATTGGAGTCCGCCACGCACTGGCGGGACCCAGCACTGCTTTGTGGTTTCCATTTGAAACACAACATAAACCACAACATAAGGCCTCATGCACACGAACGTTCCGTTTTTTTTGCGGTCCGCAGATTGCGGATCCGCAAAACACGGAAGCCGCCCAAGTGCCTTCCGCAATTTGCGGAACGGAACAGGCGGCCCATTGTAGAAATGCCTATTCTTGTCCACAAATCGGACAAGAATAGGACATGTTATATTTTTTTTGTGGGGCCACGGAACGGAGCAGCGGATGCGGAGAGCACGCCGAGTGCTGTCCGTATCTTTTGCAGCCCCATTAAAGTGAATGGGTCCGCACCCGAGCTGCAAAAACTGCGGCTCGGATACGGACCAGAACAACGGTCGTGTGCATGAGGCCTAAGTGTGAACATAACCTTAAAGGTAAATAAATCAAAACAGTTTTTGAAAGAAATCTTACTTTCTAATTTCCCCCCCAAAAAAATCACCAGGATATGTAAGACTTTGAGCTACAAGCACTGTCGTCAGCTTTCCTACGGAACTAATTGGCAAATAATATCTAGTTAGGCAGTGGCACATTCTTTGATCATGGATCATTGCATAACATGGCAGAAATGCTGTGTATGAAATGCAGAAAGATGGGGTTCTTCATATCCAAGTGGACGGATGCAGGAGGAAGAACGTGTACTTTTATCTTGTCTCCATCCAGTCTGCTGTCTCCAGTATTACATATAATTAGGTAACATTTAACGGCATGTAATAAGAGATGATTGAATAGGGAACAATAGGAACGGGTTTATATTTAGCACTTATTGTCAGCTGGAAATGAATATGTCTTGAATTATGTATTGTGTAAGCCTTATGACCTCCGCAGCTGCTATGTGGCCAGTCTGAAAAAAAAAAGAGGGCAAAGAAAGACACGAGGCATGACTCAGAGTAGCTGACAATTTGCCAATAAATTGTAAAAAAAAAAAAAATATATAATTGGTTTGGATGGGCAGCACAGCAGAATTTTATTTTCATACATGGCCATTCACTAACAGATGATATCTTCTGTACTGAGGCTATGTTTCATCTACTATCTTCCCCATGTTATTGTTAGTGTGAAAACTGTCTATTCTGGCTCAGGCAGTACGATAAAACTGCGATTAATATTCTGCTTATAAGTGACAATTTACAGTTGGCTGTAGGCTGTAAAGTGAGGCACTTCCTTATTTACCAGGCAATAATATAGATTGACTATTGTGCTGACACCTAGTGGCCAATGTTAAAAATGCAGCGTTTCGAATTTAAAAAAAAAAAATACCAATACACCTAAAACATATCTAAATATGAAAATAAAATGATAGATTTTCATAATAATTATCAAAAAAATATTTCACTAATGAATAGTCTTCATTTGAACAGGAATCAACGCAAACATATACATAAACATACATAAAGCCATTCAAAGGTTGCTTTCAGTTCTGCAATGTAAAAGCCATAATACAACACATTAGTATATTCTTTAATCCAAACCAAATTACCAAAAAGAGACATCTGCTTCATAGCCGAGGTCTCTCAATCCGATGTGATCATATCTTGCTATAAAATGGTAACCGTTTGTGAATAGAAACCGCTATGGTTGGGCTTCAGTAATTTATTATTATTATTCATTTTAAAAAAAAAAATTAAAAAAATTGCTATAGTGTAACAAGAAAGCACACATAGCGTCAGAAGTGCATAAGGCAGATACAATATTGCCTGATGTAAAATTAAAGAGGTTCTCAGGGCTTTTAATATTGATGACCTATCCTCAAAATAGGTCATTAATATCAGACCGGCCGGGGTCCGACACCCGGGACCCCCGCCGATCTGATATTGATGACCTATCCTGAGGATAAGTCATCAATAGTAAAAAGCCCGGAGAACCTCTTTAAAGGGATTCTCCAAAATTTAAATAGAAAAAAAGGTCTGCATGTTTTTTTTTCCAGGTGCATCATCACACCATGGACTGTGTTTGTTATTGCAGCACAGATGTATATGTGATATGATTCTGCAATCACAGAGTGTGATCATCACGACCCCAGGCTTAAAGGGGTTGTCTGAGATAATTAGAAATCTCAGACAACCCCTACAATCGTTTAAAATAAAAGAACATGTTGCACCCACCCCTTTTCCAGCACCGTTCCGTTTGCAAACAGCAGCCGTGACATGCGGGGATAAAGCAAGTGACCACTGCAGCCAGGCACTGTCCTCAGTGGTCACCGTGCATATCAAAATTTCATTGCTGCTCCTTCCTCTAGAGCACACTCTTCATATTTTCTTGCCGTATAGGGTACTAACCAACATCATTAGGTTAGGTTGCAGACCAGCAAAACTCTTACGGCCGTGTGCATGAGGCCTTATGAAAGAATGGAGATAGAGAAAGACCAGATATTATGGAGGCAAAACGTTACATGACACTGAAAATGAATCCACTATGAAACCATACACGTGGCCTCCTTCATGTTTCTGATATCTTAAAGAGGAGCTGTGGGGCCGTGGCCTGACCTGCATGGCGTGAGGTAGCACAAGTGGCGAGCTCCTCCAGTATCCTGCGATAAAACACCCTCTGACCTGCAGCCCAAGTCCCACATCCAGGGTTCTCATACCACTAAGGCACATGTGATACATACAGCGGCGAGAGGTGTGCGGCGCTGCTGGAAATTGACCGGAATCCCTGTGGCCTGCCGAGCGGGTGAAGTACGGAGCGGCTTCTTGAGGGACCCCCCCGCTGCTGAGAGAACACACGCGTCTCCATACCTGGATACTAGTGACAAGGTCTCGTCCGGCAAGCAGTGGAGCGGGAGCCTTGGAGAGAGACGGGGGACACGTGGCGGGTGCCATCTTGGAGGTGAGAGAGCGGGGCAGAGACGGAGAGCTAGCGCTGACATCGGGACAGAGTGTCACGACCATGCTCATGGTCGTGACTCCTGGACCCGCATGCTGTTGCCGCGGTCTGGTCTTGTTATCAATTACAGGTGAAGTATGTGGCCTCATGTGTGGATGCCGCTGGCAACATGATGTTATTCGCAGTATAGCTGTCTGAGCGGTTGCTAGGCAGCTTGCTGTTAAGGGCATGCGGTTGCACCTGACAATCTGTCTTTGTAGGTGTGCCTTTTGTCTGTATGGTGTGCACTGTGACATTTTCCCTTCACTTGCGGTTGCTCGCGGTAACGTGTGGTGTTGTGTGCATGTGGTGGCAGTGTCTCGGCCTTCTGGCTGGTTCCCAGGACATGGTTGCCACGCATGCCGTTGCCGACGGCAACAGGTGGAGTGTGGTGTTTATGTGTTGTGACAGGACCAGGGGGAAAGTGGTGGAAGGAGTCTACATTTCACCTAGGTTCCTGTCCTATACGTTCTAAAAAGCAGCCAGGGAATTGACAGCAAGGAAAACTAGGTTTTCTCTTTGCAAGGGTTTTGTTAAAAACCTGGTTAGAAGGGCCTGGCTGCTTGGAGCAGGGAGAGTTGGGTGGGTCCCTGCTCCAATTAGCCACTCCAGGTATTCAGGGTAACTGTGGCTAATCACCTTGGAACCTGAGTGTGCTATAAAAGGGCAAACAGCTCACTAGCTGATCTCTCTGCTCCTGGGAAGAACCCTTATGTGTGAGTAAAAACAACAGTGTGTTTTGTTGATGGAGCTGGGCACAAGGCTCAGTTTCATGTATTTAGGGACTACTGCCTGTCTAGAAGTAGTGGCCAGACGGCCAGGTATTTCATTTGTTTTGAACTGTTTTGTTTAATTCTTTTTCTGCAAAAGTCAATAAAACTGGCTGAGGCCAGTTGCACCATACTTGCTTGGACTGGACTGTGTTTTATGTGCCTATAGCGCCCGTCTATCCCAGGAGACGGCGGTCCCGTGAGCTAATCCCGCTACATATGGTGGAGGCTGCGCTGGCACAAAAATCCAGCAAGTTTTATGTCCTGGGTTAAGTCTGCTGTTCTGAAAAAAACAAACAGTGCAGATATGGAGGAAGTGCTGAAACAGCTGATCCAGGCTAACATACAGCTCCAAAAGGCGAATGCTAACCAGCAGGAAACCAATCGGTTGTTCATGGAGACTACGCAAGCTGGTTTCAGAGAACAGCAATCGCTTAATAAAAGTCTGGTGGAGCAGATAGCGGTGCTGGCTGAAAGGCCCCATGTCCAGGAGGAATCCATCTCTGTGGGGAGGAGAGTGCAAGCTTCCCTTCAAAAAATGGTAGCAGGGGATGATGTGGAGACCTACCTCACCATTTTTGAAAGAGCCGCTGAAAGAGAGAAACTCCCAGCCGAACAGTGGGTAGACACCCTTGCTCCTTTCCTAAGTGGGGAGCCACAGAAAGCCTACTATGATTTGAGTGAGCAGGATGCCAGACAGTACCCAAAACTGAAAGCAGAAATTCTCGCTCGCTTGGGTGTAACATCTGCGGTCAGAGCCCAGCGAGTGCACAACTGGACTTTCCAATTGGATAAACCAGCGAGGTCGCAAATGTATGATCTTTTTCACCTGGCTAAAAAATGGCTACAGCCAGAGGTATCTACAGCCACTCAGGTGGTGGAAAGAGTGGTCCTGGACCGGTTTGTTTGTGCTCTACCAGTTCGGATACAGCGCTGTGTGGGACAAGCGGACCCCAGGGATGTGGATCAGCTCGTCGCCCTAGTGGAGCGGTATCTGAACACCGAGGAGTATCTCCAAGACCTCTCTCCTACTTGGCCGGCCCCAGGGAGCCAGAAGTCTACTGATCGCGGTAAGACTGTTCCTAATCTAAAGGGGGCGAGGGAGGGCCGTAAAGTAGGAACTGAGACCGACCTATTAGCCAGACCTCTTAAGCCAGTTAGCCCTAGACAGCCTTGGGCGTTCAAAAACATTGTTTGCTGGCGATGTCAAGGACTGGGCCACGTGGCTGCCAACTGTCCTTTGGCTGAGCCTATGGAGTGTGACAATGGGTGGAGGAGGTCATTGTTTGCGGGACCTGCCTACTCTGCCTTGCCGACCCCAGATATGGAGCGACAAACTTGCAGCTTGGTGATTGAAGGACACTCAGTTCAAGCTCTGTTGGACTCTGGTAGTCTAGTGACTCTTGTGCATGGCAGCCTGGTGGACACTAGGAAGCTGCAAAAGAGACAGATGGGGGTCATCTGCATACATGGGGATACAAAAGAGTACCCCACTGCTATAGTCTCTTTTGAAACCCCGTGCGGGAAAGTAACCCATGAAGTGGGGGTTGTAAACAGTCTGTTGCATACTGTCATTGTGGGGTGTGATTTTCCTCTGTTTTGGAAAATGTGGAATATGCTTGATAAGTGTTTAAGTGGGTCTGCTGTAGATCCCATTCCCCTGGCTGAGACTGAAAATGTGCAAACAGTAGGGGTGACCCAGAGTGAAACCGAGAATTTTCCCTTAGCAGTGCTTGCAGGTGATACTGATGATGTCCCGGAAATTGGTCTCCCTGACTTGCCAGTCTCCAATGATAACTTTGGGACAGCTCAACTCAGGGACCCAACATTAACCCACGCATGGCAAAGTGTGAAAGTAGTCAATGGGGTACCTCAAGATACTGGGGTAGAGAAAATATTTCCCCATTTTTCTATAGAGAATGAACTCTTATATAGAGTTGATGAGCAAAATGGGCAGGTTGTGGAGCAACTTGTGGTCCCAAAATCGCATCGCCAAAAGGTGATGGATCTAGCCCATTCACATGTGCTAGGAGGGCACTTGGCCTATGAAAAAACCAAAGACCGGATTTTGCAGAGGTTTTATTGGCCCGGGGTACATAAAGAGATAAAAGAATACTGTGATTCATGCCCAGAGTGTCAATTACACAACCCGGTAGCGACCTTTAGGAGTCCGTTAGTACCACTCCCGATTATTGAAACTCCCTTTGAGAGGATTGCAATGGATTTGGTGGGACCTCTTGTTAAGTCTGCCAGAGGTCACCAATACATTTTGGTTGTCCTTGATTATGCTACCCGCTATCCTGAAGCAATACCTCTAAGGAAAACCTCTGCAAAAGTGATAGCCAAGGAGTTGTTCCAGATGTTTACTAGAGTGGGCATACCTAAAGAAGTACTCACTGACCAGGGGACGCCCTTTATGTCAAAGGTTACAAAAGAGTTGTGTAAACTGTTGAAAATAACTCACTTGCGTACCTCAGTTTATCATCCCCAAACGGATGGATTAGTTGAAAGGTTCAACAAAACCTTAAAAGGGATGCTCAGAAAAGTGGTGGCACAGGATGGGAAAGACTGGGATTGTCTTTTACCATATCTTATGTTTTCTGTACGGGAGGTGCCTCAAGCATCTACCGGATTTTCTCCGTTCGAGCTAGTGTATGGTCGGCACCCTCGGGGTCTTTTGGATATTGCCAAAGAGACCTGGGAGAGTGAGGCTACACCCTACAAAAGTGTGATTGAACACTTGTCCCAAATGCAGGAAAGAATTGGAAAAGTAATGCCCATTGTAAAAGAACACTTGCTGCAGGCCCAGGAGAGTCAGTCCCGGGTTTACAACAGGTCGGCTAAAGTAAGAAACTTCAACCCTGGGGATAGGGTATTAATCCTTGTCCCCACAGTAGAAAGTAAATTTTTGGCCAAATGGCAAGGACCTTATGAAATAGTTGAGAAGGTCGGAGAGGTGAATTACCGGGTTCACCAACCAGGTAGACGTAAGCCCTACCAAATTTATCATGTGAACCTAATCAAACCCTGGAAGGACCGAGAGGTGTTAGCAGCTTACAGCAGTGGGAAAAAGGAATGTAGCTTTGAGATACCAGAGGTAAAAATTGCAGACACTTTGTCAGGATCTCAAACCCAAGAGGCAAAGGAGTTTGTAATAAAAAATAAAGATGTATTTTCTGAGCTACCTGGTCGAACAGATATAATTGAACATGATATTGTAACCGAACCAGGGGTCAGAGTCAACCAAAAGCCTTATAGAATACCTGAGGCTAGACGTAAAGCTGTCTCCCAAGAAGTCCAAACAATGCTTCAGTTAGGGGTTATAGAGGAGTCCCATAGTGACTGGTCTAGTCCTATAGTCTTGGTTCCCAAACCTGATGGCACCATACGTTTCTGTAATGACTTCAGGAAACTGAACACTGTCTCAAAGTTTGATGCTTACCCAATGCCTCGAGTGGATGAGCTGATTGATAGGCTTGGTAATGCTAGGTTCTTTACCACATTAGATCTTACAAAAGGTTACTGGCAAGTACCGTTGACTGAGGGGGCCAAAGAAAAAACTGCTTTTAGTGTCCCTGATGGCCATTTTCAGTATGTAGTCCTTCCCTTTGGTTTGCATGGGGCCCCGGCCACATTTCAGAGGATGATGGACAAAATTTTAAGACCACATCGTAGATACGCAGCTGCCTATTTAGATGATGTGATAATCCATAGCACGGATTGGGAAAGTCATCTACCCAGGGTAGAAGCCGTCCTGAATTCTATTAGGGAAGCAGGGTTAACAGCGAATCCAAAAAAATGTGCCATTGGGCAAGAAGAGGCAAAGTACTTGGGCTACATGATTGGGCGAGGAGTTATAAAACCTCAAATAAACAAAGTGGAAGCCATCCAGAGCTGGCCAAGGCCTTTGAACAAAAAACAAGTCAGAGCATTCCTAGGTTTAACTGGTTATTATAGGCGTTTTATTGAAGATTTTGCCAGCATTGCGAGCCCTTTAACAGACCTTACAAAAGGGAAGGATTCAACCATGGTCAAATGGACCACGGAAGCGGAACAGGCCTTTCAGAACCTGAAGCAGGCTCTATGTGCCCACCCAGTGTTAGTCACACCAGATTTTAAAAAGGAGTTCATTGTGCAAACAGATGCCTCGGATGTTGGTATAGGGGCTGTGTTGTCGCAAGTAAGGGCTGGGGAAGAGCATCCTGTAGTATACCTGAGTAAAAAGTTAAATGAACATGAAAAGAAATACTCCATTGTAGAAAAGGAGTGTTTGGCAGTAAAGTGGGCCATAGAAGCTCTCAGGTATTATTTGGTAGGGAGAACATTCAAACTGGTAACTGACCATGCCCCCCTTAAATGGATGTGCCAAAACCGTGAGAAAAACAGGCGAGTGACCCGATGGTTCATGTCTCTTCAAGATTATAGTTTTACAGTTGAACATAGGCCCGGGCGTCAGCTTGGAAACGCAGATGCCCTGTCCAGGATGTACTGTTTAAGGGCACAGAGTGTTCCTACCCCAAGGTCGAAACAGGGGGGGAGGATATGTGACAGGACCAGGGGGAAAGTGGTGGAAGGAGTCTACATTTCACCTAGGTTCCTGTCCTATACGTTCTAAAAAGCAGCCAGGGAATTGACAGCAAGGAAAACTAGGTTTTCTCTTTGCAAGGGTTTTGTTAAAAACCTGGTTAGAAGGGCCTGGCTGCTTGGAGCAGGGAGAGTTGGGTGGGTCCCTGCTGCAATTAGCCACTCCAGGTATTCAGGGTAACTGTGGCTAATCACCTTGGAACCTGAGTGTGCTATAAAAGGGCAAACAGCTCACTAGCTGATCCCTCTGCTCCTGGGAAGAACCCTTATGTGTGAGTAAAAACAACAGTGTGTTTTGTTGATGGAGCTGGGCACAAGGCTCAGTTTCATGTAGTTAGGGACTACTACCTGTCTAGAAGTAGTGGCCAGATGGCCAGGTATTTCATTTGTTTTGAACTGTTTTGTTTAATTCTTTTTCTGCAAAAGTCAATAAAACTGGCTGAGGCCAGTTGCACCATACTTGCTTGGACTGGACTGTGTTTTATGTGCCTATAGCGCCCGTCTATCCCAGGAGACGGCGGTCCCGTGAGCTAATCCCGCTACAGTGTGTATTTCCCTTTTAGTGGTTTCCGTTCTTTGCCTGGTGTAGGAAGGGTAAACTCCCTTCTTAGTGTGTGAACACTGGGTGTGTCTGTGTGTGGGTGTGGCTACTTGGGCTATTTAGCCTCTGCTGGATGCTAGTAGCTGAGGGGTACTCCAGCCATGTTTATGCTGGAGTCATCCTCCTGGTATTTTACCATCTATCCAGTGAGGGCCACCCTTGTGGTCATAGGATATGTTTGGACATTGTTGTTCTGTTGTTATTATATGTCTATTAGTGTCTCTATGTTTATTGCAGCTTATGGTTGTCTGGGTTCCTGTGTGCTTTGTGTGTGTGCTGTGTCCTTTTGTGTTTGGTGTGGACATTAGCACTTGTGCACGGGTTCCAGTCTCTGTTTCTGTGGCAGGTAGGTGTGGTACTTCACTACCTGCCATTGCCATATGTCTGTATATGTTTCCCTTCTCCTTGCAGCTTGGCCAGTGAGACTCCTGTTCATCCGTGCCTAGGAGGAACAGGTCGTCTTACCCTGCTCCTAGTTCCAGGTTCCGGAGTATGAGCCCTCCTACCATCAGGGTTGGCTCATACAGCTAGGAGTCAGGGTCAGAATTAGGGACGCGTTAGGAGGTGACCTGCTCCCTGATCCTGTCGTCCTGGCCTAGCAGCTACCCTTATTATTGACATCGCACGGCTGAGGGTTTTCCCCACTCTCAGCCGTGACACAGACATATTCTCAAGTCCCCCCAGACCTAGCTGGAGCTCAACCCCTCTAAATATCCCAGCTACAGCAGCAAATATTACAGTCACCTGGCCTTTGGGGAAGCTGCTGCATGTAAGTGTATGAGTCCAGTGTCTTCTCTCATTTCTCTCTATACCGCTGAGTGCCTACTGACCTAATACAGCTGTGTAACAGTAAGGCCAAGGCAGAGTCTGCAGAATTAATCTTATCTGCACACTATTGCATCAGCACGTGAGAGCCTGCTTTATATGGGCCGCAAAACCAACACTCCTGCTGCTCCCCCTGCTGCTAAATCCTACATGGATACTGAAAGCCAAACAGAACAAGGAGATATGGATCCTAAAGCGGTAGCTGGTTCTGAGGGCACCTCCCAGATAATAAAGGCAATAGCGACATGTCCGGCGACTCTTATTGCCAAGATAGATCATGTTCAATCTGATCTGAGTTGCTACAGCATGATTCTGATAAAATACGTGAAAGAACCGCCGAAGCGGAGCGCAGATTGAGGGATGTGGAAGATTTGGCTCGAGCTGGAGAGGCTGATACCAGACAACTACAGCAGCAAGTTAAGATGCTGCAGGCCAGGGCTGAAGACGCAGAAAACAGAAGTAGAAGGAATAATTTTCGTATATTAGGCTTGCCTGAAAGGGCTGAGGGGGACACTCCTGAAATTTTTACTGAACAACTGATAAGACATGTTCTACAGCCTGCAACCCTCGTCCACCTGTTTCGTCATTGAAAGGGCTCATAGGGTCCCAACAAAACTGCTCCCTGCAGGTGCCCCTGCAAGACCATTCATCTCTGTCCTAAACTACAGGGACAGAGACGCTATCCTGTTAGCAGCTCGGCAGAAAGGCACAATTACGTATGAAAATGTCCGATTATCCTTTTATCCAGATTTTACCTCAGAAGTTCAAAAAAGGAGGCGGCAATTTAATGAGGTTCGGGGGCGCGTCTGCGAGATCTGCACATTAAGTACGCCATGATGTATCCTTCTAGACTTCGAGTTCAAGATGGAGAGACTGTACGCTTTTTTCGAATCCCCTGAAGCAGCTGCAGATTGGATGGACAAGCTGCCAGATGTCAGACCGCGCCGTTGAACTGAGAGAGATCCAGACGTAGATATTTGACGGCCTTGTTATCTTTAAGTATTTTATGTGTTCTCAATGGTCGGTTCACATAACCGAGGTATAAGTTATGCAAAGGTTGGCGGGTAGCCAAAAATAATTTTTGAGTGAGGAGACACGCTAGTTGAGGAGTTAAGTGTTTTCTGTTTATATCCCACTTCTTCTTGTGGCTCTATATGAGTACATGATACTTCTGTAGGGAGCGGGAGTGTAGGTTAGAGGTTATTCTAAACCCGAGAGTTCTTGTTCTACTTGAGGGACTAGGCTCATCCATGTTGGGAAGGATAGGGCAGGGTGGGTGTTTAGGGGAGTTGGGAGCAGTTTATCTGTATTTGTATGTTGTCGTATGTATGTATGTGAATGTTTATTCCTTTACGGGTCCGCAGATTACTGATACATTTCTTTGGTGGTGTAATGGCATTAGTTAACCTGGTGTCATGGAACGTTAGGGGTCTCAATGATAAGATCATTAGTCTTCAATTATTTGAAGGGGTATAACCCTGACATAGTGATATTGCAAGAAACACATTTAAGTGGCCAGAAAGTTCTAGCTCTTAGACGTCCATTGGTGGGGTTAGTTTACCATGCAGTGTATTCTAATTATGCACGGGGAGTTTTTATCCTAATTGCTAAAAGTCTTTCAGCTGATATCTGTTCAAATCGACAACTCCGGTAGATATGTACTCCGGCATGCGCACATTAGAGGGTTGCAATATCTAATTGTTGGTGTATATGTACCACCCCCTTTTCATAGAGATATACTAGACCTTATTATGAGTAAGATAGCTATGTTCCCAGGAATCCCTCTCCTTATTATGGGAGATTTTAATGCCACGTTAGATCCTGTTAAGGATAGGTTACGGCCGCAAGCGTCCCACAATAGGGCACTCGCAAATTGGGCAGAAGCAAATTGTCTTGTGGAAGCGTGGCGGCAACTTCATCCCGCTCTTCTACAGTACTCGTGTTGCTCTGCCTCCACCGGATCTATGTCTCGTCTAGACTTAGTTTTTATAAACACAGGTCTATTACCCTATCTTAAGAATAGTGATTATTTACCTAGGGGGCTTTCTGATCACGCTCCCCTTTTATTGGTTCTATCACATCCTATGGCCCCTCCTACTAGGTGGTGGCGATTGAACCCGATGTGGCTTGATGTTCTTCCGGTGGCGGCTAGTAACTATGACAGTATGGTACAATATTGGACGAATAATGAGGAGACCTCAGATCCCTTGATGGAGTGGGATGCTTTCAAATCTGTTATGAGAGGAAGGATCACTAATAACAGCTATAGCGACGCATAGAAAGGAACTATGCTCCACGAGGACTAAACTTGAGACGGAAGTCTCTAACAAGGAGCAACAGTACTTAAGGGATCCGAACAATGACAATAAGGGGACCTGGTTAGAGGCGCAGCGTAGATTTTGCCTGCATCTTACGGAATACACCCAAAAGAAACTATTAGCCCAGAAACATTCGATCTTCTCAGAGGGAGACAAAAATGGTAGCGCTCTAGCGTATCTAGCCCGCACAGAATCCCCTCAGACGGTAGTTGCAGGAATCATGTCAGACCAGGGGGTATTGGTGACTGAGCCTGAGGAGGTGTGTCGTCAATTTGCTTCTTATTATTCTTCTTTGTATGCTTCTAAGGCTGTTGACACTACAACAGACATGGATGACTTCCTAGCTAAAATTCGAATCCCCACCCTGGCACGGGGAGATGGGGAGGCGCTAGCGGCAAACATTACGGATTGCTATTAGTTCCCTTTCGGTAAGGAAGGCTCCTGGTCCGGATGGCTTCCCGGCTGAGTGGTATAAGCTCAATCCTAAAGAACACAGTACCAGACTTGGGAAGCTATTTGCCTATGCTTTTGATCGGGGCGTTTTGCCCTCCTCCTTCGCTGAAGCCACTATTGTGGTGATCCATAAGCCTGGGAGGCCTCCGGAGCAGTGTAGCTCATATAGACCCATATCATTGCTGAATCTAGATGCTAAGATATTGGCAAAAGTACTGGCGCTACGGTTGCGGGATGTCATCCTCTCTGTTGTAGGGGTGGACCAGTCGGGCTTCATGCCTGGGAGAACCACGGATATTAACTTGAGACGGCTATACACCAACTTGCAGGTCCAACACGATAACAGGGGTGGGAGAGCCCTAGCGTTGCTAGATAATGAAAAAGCATTTGATTCAGTGGAATGGGGTTTCATGTGGGCCACGCTTCGGTGAATGGGATTTCCACCGAATTTCTTGTGATGGCTGAGGATACTCTATAATTCTCCAACTGCCAGGGTAAAAGTCAATGGGTATGTTTCTGACACCTTCCCCTTAGGGAGAGGCACTAGACAGGGTTGTCTGCTTTCCCCTTTACTCTTTGCATTGACAATGGAACCTCTGTCATTGGTAATTTCATCTAATTCAGCTATAGAGGAATGGGAAGTGGCAGGAATAACGGAGAAACTTTCTTTATACGCAGACGACATGTTAGTATATCTAGCAGACCCTGATTGCTCCTTGTCTGCCCTCCTGGATACAGTCAACGAATTTGGGCGCTTTTCTGGGTTACGAGTGAACTGGAGCAAGTCCAGTCTCTGCCTGATAGATGATGATAATCCCGCCCGAGTCTGTAGACAATCTAAATTGCAAATAGTAGAACAATTCAAATACTTAGGGGTCGTCGTCCATAAAGACTCTACAAAGTTTTACCAACTGAACATAGTACCTACGATGGCTTATGTTGCTAGGAAATTGAAAGCCTGGGAAAATTTGCCTCTAACTTCAGTGGGACGCGTGAACATTATTAAAATGATCCTCTTGCCAAAATTATTATACTTATATAGGGCGGCGCCAATGTCTTTACCCAAAAAGCATTTCTCACTGCTGGACAAGATGTTCACCCCTTTTCTGTGGCGTAATCAATCTCCCAGAATAGCAAAACAAACCCTCCAGGCATCTTATGGGCGGGGTGGCTTAGCGCTGCCGAATCTTTTCCTTTATTATAAAGCGGTACAATTGAGTTATGTGGGATGGTGGGTCAGAGCTGATGCGAGCAATCCGGCAGTTGTTTTAGAAGCGGCTTTGGTGGGGTCTTATGAAGCTCTCGCAAATTTAGCATACAGACAGGAAGCCTATGCAGCGCATATCTTCACGCCTGCAATGGCTGCGACGCTAGCAGTCTGGAATAAGAGAGTGAAGGTACATATAGCGCAAGAGAGTGGGGAGAGCTGGTCACCATATTTACCCTTATGGAGGAACAAAGTCCTTCCGGAATTGATATCTCTCCCGGACTTTGAGTTCTGGCCTCAGAGGGGCTTACGATACCTCACTCAATTATACGAAAAAGGGTTTATTCAGGTCATTTATTAGCCTTAAGCAAGAATTTCAATTACCCCAACACTCTTTGTATAGATACTTCCAGCTTCAACATGCCTGCAGTGCCCAATTTGGTAGAGGACCACTGGCGTTAGACTGCGGTCCGGTGGAGGCAACAATAAAGCAGACTCATCTAGACAAACCAGTGTCTACCTTGTATGCTGTACTAATGGCGACATTAGATTCCCCGATGGATAGGTCCTTTGATAAATGGAGGCAAGATGTGATGGAGTTAGAGGCCCACCATGTGAAGGAACTAAGCCAGACATGGAGATCAACTGTTATTAGCGCCAGAGATCAACTCCTACAATTGAAATGGTTGCACAGAGTATACTTCACACCTGGTAGATTATTCAAGATGCGCAGATTAGCCAATCCTCAATGTACGCGCTGTGGATCGGGAGACGGCTACTTCCTTCACATGGTGTGGCAATGTCCGGTTATTCAAAACTTTTGGGCACAGATACATGGTATTTCCGGAGATTTTTATTCCGCAGTCAAGTCTGCTGGGAATTGTTAATGATATAATCCCCACCAAATATGGTAGAAGACTATATAGGTTACTTCTTTACTACGCTAGGAAAACCATACTTTTGAACTGGAAAGCCCCTAAGGTTCCCACTATAAAACACTGGACTCAACTAGTTAACTCAGACCTGGAGCTTTATAAGCTGGTCTTTGAGCATAGGAATATTTCTGATCGCTTCCTTAAAATATGGGATCCTTGGATTAATGCACACACAGTGACACTTTGATGAGATTTTGGTTTCTGTGTTGACCCGTGGAGGAATGGCGTGTTTGGTTGAATGTTTGTTGGTGTGAGTGTGATCCGGCACACTGTGCTTATCACTATGGTTCGCTAGCGAGAAATCTCCTGTAGTACATTCTATTCTGGAACATGACCTGTGCTTGGTGGCGACCATTAAGATATTTTTGCAGTATGTAACTGGGTATTGTATAAGTCTGTTTTTTAAGTCTGTTTTTTCGAAAAAAACAATAAACAGATACTATTAAAAAAAAGAAAGAGGAGCTGTCACCTCTCCTGACATGTCTGTTTTAGTAACTGCTTGCATTCCCTAGGTCAGTGATGGCTAACCTCCTGCACTCCAGATGTGGTGAAACTACGACTCCCAGCATGCTCCATTCATTTCTATGGAGTTCCAAGAACAGCCAAGTAAGTGTACATCTTGGGAGTAGTAGTTTTACAACAGCTGCAGTGCCGGAGGTTAGGCATCACAGGCCTATGTAATAACAGTTCTGGAGCATCTATTATTATGACTCTATTATTCCTACTGGAGGTTATGAATTGTAGTTTGCAATGAACGTCCAGATGGGTGTTACCAGTTGGAGTTGTGTCCCTGCACAGTCTGACATCATCAAATCAGCGCTTCCAGTGTCAGACTGTGCAAGGACACACCCCAAACTGATAATGCCTAGCAGTTTACTACGAACTGCTAGGAATTTGTTAATAAACTGTAGTAGGAATAATAGGGGAATGCCACAACAGAAAGTCATAGTAATAGATCTCCAGAATTGTTATTACATGAAGAATATAAGTAGTTGTTAAGACAGACATGTCAGGAACAGCGACAGATCCTTTTTAAAGGGGTTGTCCGGGTTCAGCTCTGAACCCGGACATATCCCCTTATTACCCCACTCAGCCTCTCTGACATGAGCATTACAGCATTTCATGCTCCGATGCTCTCCTTTGTCCTGCGCCGTATCGTGCAAGAAAGGACTTTTTGGTTTACATTTTTACACTGCTAGGTGGAGACTTCCGCCTAGCAGTGTTCCCAATGATGTCACCGCCACTAATGGGCGGGCTTTAGCGCTGCCCTAGCTGTTTTACAGGTTAGGGCAGCTCTAAAGCCCGCCCTTTAATGCCGGTGACGTCACCGGGCTCACTGCTAGGCGGAAGCCTCTCCTAGCTTACCCATGGAGAGCCCGATACGTCACTGGATCTGCTGAAAAAACCCTTGCTTGTGCGATTCAGCGCAGGGCAAAGGAGAGCATCGGAGCATGAAATGCTCAGCTGTGAACCCGGACAACCCCTTTAAGGTCTGTTCACATCTATGTGGAAGGCTCAATTCAGACCCTCCACCGCAGATTCCTTTTGATTTGATGGGAAGTATAGCTTTGCAAGTGGCACTGTTCTTTCCACCAAAGCAACCAGCGCCCTAATGGAACCCCATTAAAAGTTCATTGGAGTCCGCCACGCACTGGCGGGACCCAGCACTGCTTTGTGGTTTCCATTTGAAACACAACATAAACCACAACATAAGTGTGAACATAACCTTAAAGGTAAATGAAGCAAAACAGTAATTGAAAGAAATCTTACTTTCTAATTCCCCCTAATCAATATTCTGCCTATAAGTGACAATTTGCAGTTGGCTGTAGGCTGTAAAGTGAGGCACTTCCTTATTTACCAGGCAGTAATATAGATTGACTATTGTGCTGACACCTAGTGGCCAATTTTAAAAATGCAGCGTTTCAGATTTAAAAAAAACAATACACCTAAAACATATCTAAATATGAAAATAAAATGATAGATTTTCCTAATAGTTATCTAAAAAATATTTCACTAATGAATAGTCTTCATTTGAACAGGAATCAATGCAAACATATACATAAACATACATAAAGCCATTCAAAGGTTGCTTTCAGTTCTGCAATGTAAAAGCCATAATACAACACATTAGTATATTCTTTATTCCAAAATAAATTACCAAAAAGAGACATCTGCTTCATAGCCGAGGTCTCTCAATCTGATGTGATCATATCTTGCTATAAAATGGTAACCTTTTGTGAAGAGAAACCGCTATGGTTGGGCTTCAATAATTTATTATTATTATTATTAATTTAAAAAAATAAAAAATAAAATTTGCTATAGTGTAACAAGAAAGCAGACATAGCAACAGAAGTGCATAAGGCAGATACAATATTGCCTGATGTAAAATTAAAGAGGTTCTCAGGGCTTTTAATATTGATGACCTATCCTCAAAATAGGTCATTAATATGAGACCGGCGGGGGTCCGACACCCGGGACCCCCGCCGATCTGATATTGATGACCTATCCTGAGGATAAGTCATCAATAGAAAAAAGCCCAGAGAACCTCTTTAAAGGGATTCTCCAAAATTTTTATAGAAAAAAGGTCTGCATGTTTTTTTTCCAGGTGCATCATCACACCATGGACTGTGTTTGTTATTGCAGCACAGATGTATATGTGATATGATTCTGCAATCACAGAGTGTGATCATCACGACCCCAGGCTTAAAGGGGTTGTCTGAGATAATTAGAAATCTCAGCCAACCCCTACAATTGTTTAAAATAAAAGAACATGTTGCACCCACCCCTTTTCCAGCACCGTTCCGTTGGCAAACAGCAGCCGTGACATGTGGGGATAAAGCAAGTGACCACTGCAGCCAGGCGCTGTCCTCAGTGGTTACCGTCCATATCAAAATTTCATTGCTGCTCCTTCCTTATAGAGGACACTCTTCATATTTTCTTGCTGTATAGCGTTCTAACCAACATCATTAGGCTATACTACACGTAGCAGCACCTAGGTCCTAGGAGAACGTATAGCATAGAAATGGTAAAAATTACACTGCAGCACACAACCTGGTCTCCTTAGTACACCTGCTTTATACTGCAGTTATGTATCTAAACCTGTCGCTATAATCATTTTGTGTTCCTGCATTATTTAAAAAAAGAAAAAGTTTAAATGCAGCACATGCCGCACACAAATTACACCTACACAGTAACAGGGGTGGTGCTGTCCTCTGAGTAGTGAGGCTGGCCAAGATACAGCGCATGCGCAGTGTACACATGAAGCCAAGACCAATACACCTCGCTTCACTTCGCATGTGCTAAAGAGAATGACACATCCTCTGTGATCGTACAGGGGCAGTATGTACTGTATGCTGCAAACACTGCAATTAAAGAAGACCTGTCCCCTCTCCTGACATGTCAGTTTTAGTAATTACTTGCATTCCCCATGTAATACCAATTCCGGAGCATCAATTCTTATGACTCTATGTTGTACCATTCCTCTATTGTTTATGAATAAATTGCCAGGAGTCTGCCACTGGCAGCACTGATTGGATAGTGTCAGGCTGTGCTGGCACACAAACACCCCCAGCTGGTAACATCCAGTTGGACTTTTGTTGCAGATTGCTGACCATTCATAAACTTCTAGCAGGTATAGTAGAGGAATATCACAACATAGAGTCATATGAAAAGATAGTATTACATGGGGAATGCATGTAGTTACTGACACAGACATGTGAAGAGAAATGACAGCTCCTTACTAAACATAATCTTGCGCTCTATATAGCAGTAGTGGCCGTTTAGTAGTGGGCTAGCTCACAGTGCGGATTTTGCAAAAGCAAAATCTGCATTGTATTCCGGACTTGTTTCTGCTTCACTGGCCCTATTAAAGGGGTTGGCCGGGTTCAGAGCTCAACCTGGACATAACCCCTTCTTCCGTCATTCAGTATGAATAAGTGGAGCATCGGAGCATTTCATCGTCCGATGCTCCCCCTTGGCCTGTGCACCGCAGGACAACGTCTTTTTCTGGGTCTCTGTATGGGAATGCTAGGAGGAGACGTCCGCCTAGCAGTAAGCCCGATGTCATCACCGGCATTAATAGGCGGTCTTTAGCACTGCCCTAGCCTGTAAAACAGGCTAGGGCAGCGACGTATACCGCCCATTAGTGACACTGACATCATCGGGCTCACTGCTAGGTGGAAGCCTTTGCCTAGCAGTGTAAAAATGCAAACAAAACAGCCCTTGCCCACTCATACCAGCTGAATAGGTGAAGAACCCCTTTAAATGGAGCTAAACAGCAGTCTCCAGTGGAACGGATTTGTCTGCTCTTGACGTGGTCACGGCACTAAACTGCAGCCATCTGAAGTGCAATGCAGCCTCTCAATTAAAACGGTTGGAGGCAGATTCAGTGCGGCTGCCAATCGCTTATTGACGGGGAATCCATGCCAAATTCTGGCAGCAAAAGACTAAGTGTAAACGGCACCTTATGAATATAATACATTTTATTATTATTATTAATAATAATAATTAATTAAATATATTACACTATATAATAATTTTACTTAAATAAGCATTTAATAAAAAAAAAGTATAATAATATAATAACATTATAGCGGGGCTGTGACAGCTGCGTTAGATCTGTGTTCAAATGGATAGACACAGACTTCATTGACTTTTAAAGGACTCCGGACTCCAGAAAACATTTCCGATTTAGTTGCTTTTTTTTATTTTACAATGTTTATCTTTGAAGGCACAAAATTTGACAACATAGTGAAAATATGTAGTTTATGTTCTTTTTTTTTTCAAATATAGAATCTTCCAGAGTCATTGCACGGAACATGATTAAGGAAAGTTTCCTCTTCTATAAACTTTTGAATGGACGACTCAATAACTGTACTGACAAGTGAAGCGGCTGCAGAATTAAGAAGCATTTCATACACATCTGAAGGTGAGTCAATTTTGATGGAAATTTCACTGATCAAAGGGACTTTCAAGTCGTCTTCACAGTCCTTAATGGAATTGTCACTGTTCATTTTTTGGGAATCAGTCACAAGTTGGATTCCATCACTTATAGATAAGTTCTCATTCAGTTTTGGTCTATCGGTTTCTTGGATGTTCTGAATCATTTTAGAATTTCTACTTGAGGGCCTACACATTTTATCTGTGTCTTCTGCCTTTGGGTCCATGCTTGTCTGTAAACCATCATCAAGATTGCTAACAATTTTGCCATTTTCTATATCTAAAGTCTTCTGAAGTTTATACTTAACGGCCAAAGCTTTGTCACTTCTACCACAGTCAGGTCCTGAATCTGTCCCACTGGTATCTGAAGATCTGATGGTACAAAGTGTGTCTTCAGTAGGTAGTGGGCTATTTGCAGACCTCTTCCCTCTTGAAAAGTTCATGCATGGAATCTTCATGTTGGAGAACCTTTTCTCCTTTGAAATCTGTTGAATGGAAGCGTTGCCTGAGTCATTTTCAAGGTGTCTTCCACTCAACTGGGATTGCTTTTTTACTGAAGAGCGTAACTTTCTCCTTCGAGTTACCAGACTCTTCAAAGTTGCCCAGGTCTTTCTTTTTGTCTGATCTTGTTCTGAACACTCGTCATGGCTGTCCACAACACAGCTGTTTTCCTCTCGAGGAGTTGAACCCGCTAATGTTTTATGGTCTGCTTTGTACTCGTCGTTAGAATCTGAAGACTTTCGAAGAGCTTTGCTTCTTTTTTTGAAGCAAATTTTTAACGGCTTGTGAGAGTAACGCCCTTTTTTGTGCCGCGTCTTTGTGGACCTCTTTAGAATCCCAGACTCATTCTTGTCTGGAATAAGCTCGCTTTTGGTTTCTAAGGCGAAAGTGCCATCCTCTAGTTTACGGAAGCTGAACTTTGCCTCTTTGTTAGCATTAAGATGGTAGGTCTCCATGATCGATGAGGAACAAGTAAACTCATTAGAGACTTCTTCCAAACCAAGAACCTCACCTTTTTTTGCCACCATGTTAGTTTTCTTGTCACTTTCATTAAAGTCCTTGGGTTTACTACATAGATTGCTTCGACTTTGTTTTCTTTTATTCTTTCCTTTCCGGAGGAATCCCATGGATGAATAGCTTCTAAAATATTTACTAACTTGGTCGTTTCCCCCCGATTGTGAGTGAGGCTCATCAGAAGACAGCACTTTACACTCCGACATGTTAATATAGGGATGTAGAACCAAAGAATATTTATCAATTGCGAATAATGAACGCTTTTATTGTGTACTTTGTATCTTGTCTTGGCGTGCTTCCATTCCAAATATGGTCTTTTCAAGTGGAAAATATCTGCAGATAGAGTAAAAAATAAGGTAAAAATCCAGATGTTAATACAATGCATATTTTTACCTGGTCTCTGTAGCTAAGCTTTAGTTTACATATAGAAAAAGTAACTGATGAAAAAACCCAATACACAGATAAACATTTATAATATAATTATATAGTATATAATATATATAGTATAATAATATATTACTAATAATATGCGTTATTTTAAGAATCCTTGGCATATAATGGGATCCTGTGGACTAAACAGAAACATTTGTAAGCCAAAATCCTGATCATTATAAAGCAACCACCTAGCTCACTAGTATTCAGATGCAGTACAGATCTAGCAAATTCAACCTCAAAAGGCACATTATAGTCTGCCAAACCTGCCAATTTCAGTGGGGGTAGCCATACACCTAATATGTATGGGGAGCTCCTGACGCTCTCCTAACATCAACACCTGATCCTCTTGTACTTTTGGGAAATTATCCACCATCAGAGGTGTCTGGCAGCAGCTTTTTCCTCTCTCACCATTGAAAACGCATACAGTATGTGCTGAATTGTGGAATCGGGAGCGATAGCTGTCAGCTATTGAAGACGTGTGGACAAATCCTAAGGATAGGTCATCAATAAACTGGCACGACATATCGCCTTTAACAAATCTTTCGAATTTTTCCTTACCTTTAGGGCTCATGCACTAGAACGTATTTTTTTTCCGTGTCATTCATTTCTATGGGGCCGCTGAAAATAGGCTAGCGCTGGCTCAGCTATTTCCGTCGGCCCCATAGAAATGAATGGAAGTGGTGGCTGCGCAAGCATTCACTTCTACGGGGAGATCGCTTTGAGGTAGCCGGACCCCAGGAAACCTAGGGTCCTCCGGCCACCACCTTCTCCGCTCCGGCCACCACCTTCCCCGCTCCGTTCTCAATATAGGTGCGGGTCCCACAGGGCATATCGCTAGGATTGTCTCAGATGAGAATACCCCTGTAAGTTCAGTGGCCGCACTGCTACACAGCGATCTTAGGTCGTGTGAGGGTGCTGCGGGCAAGATCACCATGTAGCCCCAGAGGAGGCTAAGAGGGTTTGGGGGTCATGCTCGAGTTTACTAATATTGGAAACTGGCGTAAATGTTGGCTGGAGTCGTTTTTACACAAGGTGCACAAAATGCCTTAGTTGCACCTAATTTATGTTAAGGTCCTTGCCTCAGCATAAATTAGCCAAATCTTATGGCAGCGTAGGGGAGGAATATAAGCCCGGCGTAAAAAGCCGGTCTTAGTAAATGACACCCAATAACTAACTGTAATATATCTTTAAGAGCCATTGAGATGCAATTACTTTTCTTTCATCCTTATTCCCTTCGAGGACTAGTGCACCATTACACAGTCACTTTACATTAAGTGGCAGACCGCCTGCTTCCTTGCAGCATGTCTCAATGTTCTAGATGTGCTGTGCAGCAGGAAGACGGTGCTTGCGCTGCAGTATTTCATCCTACAATCTGACGTCAGCTAATATCAGTAAAAGCAAAGGGAGCGGTCTGCATATGTCACAGCCAAGGAGTAATGTATGAGCCATTTCCAGGAACCCAGAAAGGTCATACATCTTTGCTTAGTCCACAGAAATTAAATGATGTCTGTTTGATTTTCTTATAGCTCAAGGTGACCTTGAGGCCATCTTTGTAATGGGTTGTTGGGGGTGGGGTTGGTTTATTTTTTCTTATTTTTTTTGCATAATATTTTACTAAATATATTGTTTAACAAACAACGCAACAACTAGGTTGTTACATTGCAATGACTAATTTTATTGTTATGATGTCTGTTCACAATCAACAGTTCAATGGTGATTCTGTTGAAGAGGAACTCCGGAAGCTGGCCATAACGATTTTATGACTGTCCATGATAATTGTTATATTTCACTACAAATGATTATTATTTTCCACTGCTTATATAGCACCAACATCAGGCCTCGTCCACATTTCCGTTTTTTACTGATGTGTGCTGTCCGCATTCTCCACGGACAGCACACGTACCTATTGATTTACTGTTCACATTTCAGTATTTTTTTACTGACCGTGGGTCAGTAAAATAAATCACGGGGACATGCACTACTTTGATCGGTGATACAGACCAAGCACGACCATTAAAGTCTATGAGTCCGTGAAAATTCACTGAAGACTATTAGGAGATTCTTTGGAAATTAATTTTCAGCTGAGCAACGTCAGTGAATTACGGATGACACACAGATGGTAAAAAACGGACGCACGGACCAACCACGGATCGTTCATGGACATCTTCACGGATAATACACCTACGCTTTTTTTCACAGACTTGTCACTGACACGGAAATGTGGACGAGGCCTCAGACATAGATTACCGAAAGCAGTTCTGCCCAACTGTTTCCAATGGAGCCAAGCGGTAGTACATCCCGCAGACAGGGGTGGTGCTGTTTTTAAAAGAAAGCAGCCATGTTTTTGTAATCCTGGCAACCCCTTTAAGGTTGCTTTCACATGCAAGATTTTAGTGTATTTTTTTGTCTTTCTTGCTTCGTTTCAAAAATGCAGAATGCTCTAGCTCTTGGCATCTATCGGGCAAAAATTAAGAAATTTCGTGCCATTATTTACTAAAAATTTTACGCCACTTTTGCGACTTTTTAAATGCCCGTGTTGCAATATTTCCTTCCATGGGTGTTTTTATGCCGTCCTCGACACTTTGGAGTGGGGGGGATGGGCCAGGGCCAGGACATCAGCACTGGCAAATTTACTACCGTTCATGCCTGGAAACTCAGTGGAGAAGCAAAGACCGGTTTAAAAAGTCGGTGTTTTGTAAAATACTACAAAAAAATAGCAAAAACTATGGGTGGGAAAAAAATGATTGTGTTTATTCTAGCAGTTTGTACAGGTTAAGAAAAAAAATGGCACAGCCAAATTGACATGTGTGGGGACCCGAAACTATAACTATCTAGGAGTCTGCCAAAGGGCACACTTAGGATAGATGTAGACCATGCAACAGCTACTGGACCCTTGTAGAGAGGGGGCCCAGCCCTGGTTTGTTCCATACCCGTTAGTACTAGGTGGTGAAAACCTATGGCGGACTCCCCTCTGCAGAGGAACTGCATTGTTAGCCAACTCTGGAATCAGGGTCATGGAAAGGGGCATAAAGTGTATGGAAGGGGAAAGAAGCTCTAGAGACATCTTTCCTGGTCTGTGAGCCCTCCATCTGTACAGAACATCTTAGGTCTCATTCACACTTGTGTATTTTGCACCAGTAGTGGTTCCAAAGGCACAGAAACACAGATCTTTCCATTTTAATTTTTCTCTGTTTAGGTTCCACTGCTGGTTTTGGCTTATAGATAGATAGATACAAAATACTGACCAAAATGTCCAAACGAGACCATAGAATCATACATGTCATCATGACACACATGCCTTGTGGCAAGTGATTGTCTCCAAAGTCAGCCCCAAATTAGTTTTTTTTTCCTGCTGGCCCTTAATTGTGACAGAGCCTGGGACCTCCAAAAGACGGGTGGACTTCCTCAAGGCACAGAACATGCAAAATGTAAATGTAAAATATTTTTTTTGGGGGGGGGAATTTATCGTAGACCAATGTTTTACACCAGTCTATGATATTACCTGCTTTGCCAGAGAATGCGCCTAATTTATGATGAGGTGCAGGTCTTGCTATAAATTAGGCGCATCTTTCAAATTAATGGTAGACTGGTATCATTTTTTCAGTGGGAAACCCCTTTAATGAATATATATATTTTTTTTATAGACTAAAATTCAGAACATACTGGGGGTCATTTATCAAATGCCGGCTTTTTACGCAGGACTTTTATAGCCCCTGCGCTGCCGGAGGATGCACATAATTTATGACGAGGCAAGCACCTTGTCGTAAATTACGTGCATCCCCTGGGAGTGTGTGCCTAGATTGAAATTCTACTCCATCCCCTGAGTGGAGTCGTTTTTCAATAACTTTTATGCCTGGAAATGGCGTAAATCTTTGCGAATGTGCTGGGGCCGACCCAGGTCCGGTCCCCGCCATTCTCCCGCCATTCCCCAGAGGCAAGGAGGTGTGACAAAATATTGTCAAAAAGGGGTTTAAAAACGGGGTCTTGCAACTTTTTTAAAACCAAAAACTGGCGTAGGGCTGTAAGTAAATGACTCCCACTGATCACAAGCCTTTCACCAAGCTCCGCCATGAATCTATGTTACCCGATTAGGCCTCATGCACACGACCGTGTCCGTATTGTGGACTGAAAACACAGATCTGCAAAACACAGACTCCTTCCATGTACCAATCCGCTTTTTGTTTTCACTCCCGTTACTAGAAATGACTATTCTTTTCCACGGACTGCAAACTACAGGTCCGCAAAACGCGGACGCCTTCTGTGTGAAATCTGCATTTTTCTTACTCCCATTACTAGAAATTACTATTCTTGTCCGCAATACGGACAAGAATAGAACATGCTCTATAATTTGCGTAAAGGACGACTGTGTGCTGTCCGTTTATTTTTATTTTTTTGCAAACCCATAGAAATGAATGGTTCCATGTGCAATCTTCATAAAATGCAGATTGGACACGGATACATAATATGGTCGTGTCCATAAGTCCTTAGCTGCTATAAGCGGCCCCTCTGCTTTTCCACTAGTTTTTATTATAGGTCTTCACTAGAGATGAGTGATTCTTAAATTCAGAAATTCGACCAGATTTCCAAATTTTGTGTGATTCCATTTGGGAGAATCAAGGAAATAGAGAGAGACTTTTCCAGACAATTGAGGCATTTTATTCGGAAAGGAATCGAATTTGCGGACTGAATCAGACCTGAATGGAATAAAAAAATTTTTGCTCATCTCTGTAGCACTGAGTGCAGTTTGCTGCCAGCACTTGGGATGTTCACAGTTCATTACTACGGCTATTCATAGCACAAAATGTACAGCAAACAGCATGCTGTTATGTAAGATATGGAGCATTGGACGAGCCGTGCAAACGTGGTCCACATGGACTGTCATATGTTTCCTTATTAATTGCCCTTTCATTCAATCCTGTGAAGGCGGCTACGAAAATAATATTAGTCCTTTGCACAAAGGCAAAAGAGCAAAATGAAGAGTGGGAAGGTGTTTTTAGAATATGAATGATCTCAGATGGCTAAATCCGGGCACTTTTGTGGGCTGATTAAAGCAGCATAGCTCTAGGGGGTGCAGTAAGGGAACCTCTGACTCATTAGGGTACAGCATCGGAGTCCATGGTACAGAATTAGAATGATCACGCTATGCCTCTAGCTTACAGGCTATGTGCACTCTTACTAAAAAAACAAGCAACCGTTTAGTGTATGCAGGTCCTACACAGACCTGTGTGTCTCCATGTTTAACACAGCCTACAGTCCTCGGTCTTTTCTTCTTTATAATCTACAGACAGTAGAAGAGGTGTCGGGTGGAAAGGAGTCTGTAATGGGTGGTTGGGGTCCCCTCCTGGACTTGTTGTGGCTCCTGTGCGTCCCAAGAATTGGGGAACCATGTGCTTTATTATCGTGGGGGACGTTCTCCCCTCATCACAGGTGTTGGGGGGAGGAACTTGTTACGGATATTATGTTGTGACTCTTGGTCTTGTGCTCTTTGTTGTAGGGCAGTGATGGTGAACCTTTTAGAGACCAAGTGCCCAAGCTGCAACCCAAAACCCACTTATTTATCGCAAAGTGCCAACACGGCAATCTCACCTGAATACTGCAGTCCAGTATAGTGAATCTTCCATGTACTTTATCATTTAGCTATAATAGCTGCCTACAGTGGCGTACATAGAGAAGTAAGGGCCCCATAGCAAGGATCAAACTAGGCCCCTCACACAGGACAGAGGGGTTTCCACCTAAACCTCTTTCAATGACCCTTGGGACATTTTTTTCCCTCAGTAGAGTCCTGACCAAGTTTTCACCCTCAGTAGAAGAGGGGATGATCCCAACTGGGCCCCCTCTTGCCCTGGGCCCCATAGCAGTCGCATGGTCTGCCGCTATGGTAGTTACACCCCTGGCTGCCTACATTCAGTGCGCTGCCTGTGCCGTTCATAGTGCGCCTTGCTCTGATGAATGGCAGGAAAAATCCAAGGCATATTGGTAGACCATAGACTTTTTCCAGGGTGCGGGTGCCCACAGCGAGGGCTCTGAGTGTCGCCTCTGGCACCCATGCCACAGGTTCGCCACCATTGTTGTAGGGCATGGTGGTTCCCCAGTGCATTTAGACATGCCCAACCAACATGGTGCTGGGAAGGCCCTGATTGGTGGACAGTTACATGATGAGCGGTTCAATGAAAAATAAGAGCAAATGAGTGTCAGCACACTACGTTCTTCCTGCGGACCTCGTGGGCAGGAATTCTATTTAATGGATGGTCCTCCTGCCAAAGGATGGTTGGGCATATGCTGTAAGCTGAGTAGGACCCTGTATCTCTGTTAGAGGTAGGTTTAGCTGGCACTATGGGCATCTGAACTTGACATCTGTGTATCACTGACCCTTGTCCTGGAAGTGTATCTGAAAGCTGTGGGGAAGACTCTGGCATTATGTGCAGGTCTTATAAACCACCATACCCCTTTGGCGCACATTGGGAGACCCTACCAGTATTAACTGTTCACAACATTCTAAATATTGCTATGACCAACAGCAAATTTCCTGCTGCCAAAAAGGACTGTGTCTGTGAAATTCCCAGTTGTGACGCCCTTGCTCTAACATGTGGTATCTTTACCTAACGCACAACCACAGCTTTACAACAGTACTTTCTGTAGGTTAGCAAGAATAGACAGGGAGTGGTATAACACCTAACTGCCGGATCTGACTACAAGGATAGTCTGCTTGTAGTCTGTAACCATGGAGACACATAGGTCTGCATATGAGCAGCACACATATTACTATTTTATTTGACAACATCGGAGCAGGGAGTCCCTGGTACAGATTCAGAATGATCAAGCTATTCTTCTGGCTTAGAGACTATGTGCACTTTTACAACCATTTTTTTTGTTCCAGTGCATCAAAAAAATAAAAATCAAGCAACCGTTTAGTGTATGCAGGTCCTACGCAGACCTGTGTGTCTCCATGTTTAACACAGCCTGCAGTCTAGTTGCAACACTCCTCATTGTTAAGGCCAGTTTCCCATTGGCGTTAAGCTTTGCACTCAGTGGTTTTTGTCCGGCCGCGGTGCTGCGGTCGGATCTCCGCAGCTCCCCATCATAGTGAATGGGGCCGGGCGGACTTCCAGCAGCACACGTGTGCAAACAGCCTGCCGGAAAAGCTTAAATTAGAACGAGGGAGTGGTATAATGTATAATGTATGATCTGACTACACAGATACTGTGCTTGTAGTCTGTAACCACGGAGACACATAGGTCTGCATAGGAGCTGCGCACACATTACTATATTTTTTGGGTGACTATTTCCTTTTAGGCACCAGAGCTACTAAAGCGTTTTATTCTTTCTTCTCCTGCTACCCAGCAGCCAGAGATTAACATTTATTACCTATAGCTAATTGTATGGATAGAACGGTACCCATGTATGCATTGCTAAATACAAGACACGCCATCCCACGTTCACAGGCAGACGTTGGTGGAAGTATCTGCTAACAGTTGCTGTCTAATTCCGGTACTCTCTAATGTCTATAACATATTGCAGACCTTACATAGTAGAGGAAGAAGGTTGCCCGTCTCGGCATCATTGCTTCGGCATTGAATTCTATTTGTTCCGTGGTTAGTGTAATGTATAAGATCTATGCTATACACATGTAGCTGAGCCGAATACATCACTCACATTTTTTGTGCAGCACGATATCATCTGTCTACACAGTAGCATGATAAGTTTACCCGCAGTCCTATGGAAAATGATGGGTGACAGATTGTAATATCACCCCCATTTAAGGCTGGGTGTCTTGTCGGTGCTCCCCTTGCACCCACCACCTGGGGCGAGTGGCCCATGCCAGCAACACCCCAGCATACAGAGGCACTTGTTGATTTGCTATCTGAGGACGCCTTGCTTGCTCATGGTGAGTTAAGATTGGCAACCTGCAGTCCCATGTAAAATCACAGATAACACCATATAATAAATTCAACTGTGCTGCTTCTGTAGCCATCTATTACTCCATCATTTTGTCCCTCGTGTTTGTCTATAGGGCGGAGGGTGCCGTAGGCGGACTGTGCAAATCTTTGTGAGGCCCCTTGGATTTCCAGGTGTAATGGGTCGAAATTTTTAAGAAATGGGCAAAACTGCAGTGCTGAAGAGGAGACTTTTGCATGTGAAGAATGGCTTCTCTTAACCTTTTATCGAAAGATCTACTTGTCAGTAGACAAGGTGTAGTTTTCCCTTGACCTGTTTGTCTATAGCTATGTACACAGCGGCAGCGCAAGAGAATAGACTCAAATATAGAGGACAAAACCGCAATTCCTTAGAAATTCACTGTATCAAATATAAATGCATATAATAAAATAATAATAATAATACAAATAATTAATATTAAGCATTTACTATGAAACAATTCAAATGACAGTTTTATATTAGGAAGACAAGAATTCAGTAGAAAATACCAGACATACCCAGGGGCACTGCTTCTGACATTAACCTTGAATTATGTGCATTGAGCCATCGTCTACTACGCCATAGTCTGATATTCACTAGGCAGGAGAGTCGTAACTAGGCTTACTGCCCTAGCCCTGACTGGTTTGCACCTGGGGCTAATGCCCTCCAGCCCCCTCCTAGCTATGCTTCTGCATACAGATGCAGCAGAGCTGAATGTGTTCACTTAACCCTTTTGGCACTGCGCATGGTGATAACTCTTCGAATTAAGATAGCATAGCAAGTCCTATGTAAAAAAAACAAAAAAACATGATAAGTTGTGCCAGATGACAAACTCAGGCATGCTGCATCTGTCGCCTTGTAGGACTGTGCCATAGCTACATCCTACGGTGTGATAGGATAACCTTGTAGCATAGCACGCTGCATTGCACTGTAGAAGATGAGGCTCATCCTACCCATTGCAAAAGGACAAAGATTCACTAGGAAGGCGCACAAGACGGTATCAGAGGATTTTTGACTCGGCAACTTACATGTCTTAGTTCTCGGGTTCCATCCTTCATCCCTGTTGGAGCAAGACTGCCTCTGCCTGTGTCTATCTGACGGGTCATGCTGCATTCAGAGCCAAATGGAAACTCCTACACACAGGCTTGCTATTGGTCATCGCCATGGCAACCACGTGACGGACAGCTCCGCTTCACAATGACAGAATCAAAGTTGTTAGTAATGAGCCCCCACAAGTAGCAGAGTGGGCTGCGATTGTAGAAGAGAGAGAGAGAGAGAAACATGTGAAATTGCTTGGGATTACATTTACCCGGCAGTCAGCGACTGGATCTGCTTTTTCCAACAAATTAAATCAATTGCCTCGAAGAGACATCTTCATCACTGTTCATAAAGCATCCCTGATGGGTGATTCACCGCGGTTTAGTTGTTTATTGATTCCTGAATTCCAGGGAAAAGCGAAGCCTGGGTAGAGCGCCCCTACAAATCACTCATGGAAAAGTTTAAAGGGAACCTGTCATCAACGTTATGCTGACCTCACTGAGGTAGTGACAGAAATGCTGATGTCAGCGGTGTGTCACTCATGAGCTAAAAGTAAGTGGTTGCTGAGAACCAGCATCATAATCACTGCAGCCCAGGCCTGGAAAAGAGTCAAATCTACCTGAGAAGAGTCCTGGTTATTCCTAATCTCCTGATCTCTCGCCCATCTGCTGATGATTGTCAGTTCTCTCCTAGAGAGAAAGAGAGAAAACTAGGTAGAAGACTGTCAGCCATCAGCAGGTGGGCAGGAGAGCAGGAACTCCTGAATAACCAGGACTCTTCTCAGGTGGCCGGGACTCTTTTCCAGGCCCAGTCTGCAATGATTGTGATGTTGGTTCTCGGCAACCACTTACTTTTAATGACAGACCGCTGAAATCAACTCACCTGTCACTACTTTACTAGTATGGGCAGCATAAAGTTGATGACAGGTTTCCTTTTAAGGGTGAATGTTTGCAACATCGCAAAACTAATCTATCTACAAAGTTGAGAACCTTTCTATATGCATTGCATTGTTCCTGAGTGACAATCTGTAATGCAGTTTAGAGTTGCATTCGCAATTCTTCTGACTTCAGAGCTGAAATCTCTCAGAGCCTCTTTGCTTGTTCGGTGCCTGTACAAGATTTTCTCTTTTGGGAAGTGTACGCATTGTTCAGTCAGGGGCATAGCTATTGGGGGTGCAGAGGTGGTAGTAGCATCTTGAGTCCTGGTGTGTGAGGGGGTCCAAAGGCTCATCTGCAATATAAGAAGATACCAGTATTATAAAAGGCACATGCTAGCTGGGAGTGCTGTCACAGATTTTGCTTTGGAACTTAAGAACTTTAAGTTACACTTCTCTGTACAATAATCCAATGTCGTAAAAATGAACGGTCTTACTGTATATAGGACTGTTAGGGGCTCGTCTGACTACAAGACTGTCAATGATAACTACCAAAACTGTTAAAGGGCACCTGTCAGCAGATTTGTCCCTATGACACTGGCTGACCTGTTACATGAGCACTTGGCAGCTGAAGGCATCTGTGTTGGTCCCATGTTCATATGTGCCCGCATTGCTGAGAAAAATGATGTTTTAATATATGCAAATGAGCCTCTAGGAGCAACGGGGGCATTGCCATTACACCTAGAGGCTCTGCTCTCTCTGCCACTGCCGCACCCACTGCTCTTTGATTGACAGGGCCTGGCAGTGAAAACATCAAAAATATCATCATTTTCAGTCAGGGGTCAGCAAATGGGTTATACCTAGGACATTCAACTGCGTGCAGCACGGCAGTGCCCAGGAGGACCTTGTGGATGGAGAACGCCACTGCTGCTGGTATAGAGAGAACCAGCCACACTCAGGGGCGGACTGGGAACTTAAAGTGGCTCTGGAAAAAATACTAAAAGTGGCCCTGTTTTTCAGTTGGGTCCAAATTGATGGAAGGCAGGGCCAACACAAGTAGGCAGGACCAGCAATACCATATTGTACCACATTATACCGCCCCAACAGAGCCAAATACCGCAGTCCATCACAAAATACTGCCGCCAGCAGCACAGAATACATCCCCAAAATCTTCCACTAACCGGCTGTGAGAAGGGCTCAGGTGGCCCCCTGGGCATCGGCCCACCGGGAAATTTCCCTGTAACGTTTATGGCCAATCCGCCCGGGCCACACTGCATAGTAGTTAGCTAGCAAGAAGGGTTGAGTGACGTTCACAATTTAGGTACCTAGATAGAGGTTGAAGCAGCAACAGCTGCAGCAGAGAAGAGTGTTAAGCAGGGCGGCCGACCACAGCACTTCTTAGCCCTTTCATCTGTGACCACTCGAAGGACCAGGTCCGGAGGAACAGACCAGTGAGCTTGTCTCCTAGAAAATGGCTGTGTGGAGAGTGGTGTGAATAAAATCAATTGGGGTGTGCAGAGTGCTGAGGCTCAGAGTGTCCCATTAATGCGGACTGTGGGAGTACATGGAGAGGATCCATAACCTGTGGTCACGCCCGTGTCAATTGAATTCAGTGAGGGGCAGCCTAAGCCAAGCAGTAAACAGACAATTTCATTAGTGCCACCAGAAGGAAACTCCATGCCAGAGTTGAAGACACTGATTGGATTGGGTACCACACTAGAGAACCAAGTGAGCGCTTATCACAAGTACTATAGGACTTTGAGAAACCTGTTGCCCTTAAACGGGTTGTGTCATCTCATATATTGATGGCATACCGCTAGGATATGCCACCAATATCAGATAGATGCAGGTCCCACCTCTGAGACCCTCCCCTATCTCCAGAATAGCCCTCAAAGTGAAGGAGAGTGCCCCACACATTCACTCATGCTCTCTCTGAAAATGGCCAATCGAACTCACTCGATTGTTTTTGGAAGTCCCATAGAAGTGAATGCAGAGTGCAGAGCGCATGCACAGTACCTCTCCATTCACAGCTATGGGACTGCTGGAAATGGCCAAACCAGCGCTTAGCTATTTTTGGAACTCCCATGGTGGTGAATGGACGGTGGCCATGCTTCCACAGTGTGCTCTCCTTCACTTTGGGCGGGGCCTGTTCTGGAGATAGGAGTCACAGAAGTGGACCTGCTTTAAACCCTCGGTTTCTGGGGGCCGGACTTGTTCGTCCAATCACCGTATGTTCTACAGATGATGGACTCCATTCCGACCAATCCAGTCTCAAGTATAGGCGCTCTCTTACCTCGTCATTCGGCCCATACTGGTGACATCATCAAGGTATTGCATAGCGCCTGCGCCAATACTTATAAAATATTTATAAAAATGTTTGGGCTCTCTTACTCTAGTCTCTGCGCTTGCGCTTCTCCTTCTATCTTTCATACTTTGGACATGGTTCAGTGCGCATGCGTCAGCACTTAGAAATTTTTACCATCGATCTCCCTCTTGCGCTAATACTTAGAATAATTTCTTATCCTTCCGACTATCGGAACCAGGTGTAATTCAGTGCGCATGCGTCAGTACTTGGAGATTTTTCCCATCGGTCTATCTCCTGCGCTTGCGCTGGCACTTAGAAATATTTCTTATCCTTCTTGCCCATTGATCTCTCTCTCTTCATTGGTCTTTGTAATTACTGGTGAATACCCTGTATATTTACACACTACTAGTGTATCTTTTTAATGTTATTACTATTTATTTAAATCTTTTTATTATTTATATACAGGTATTTCATCTCCTCCCACAAATGGGGCCTTCACAGCCACATCGCCCATCTACATTGGTGAGTATTTTATATTTTTGAAATTATTCTAGCCTTCTTTCTGAGGGTCCCCCCACCATACTAACGTTCCTCTTTTTCTTTATGTGATCATCCACAATATTATCTACTGTAAATTTGAAAAATGCTGTCTACAATAATTCTATAGAAATGAGGCAAAAGTAAAGCCCTCATTTAGGCCATTTGGTTCTAGAGAATGGAGACGATAAATCCATTTAGCCTCTTCTTGTTGCAGCTTATTGTCCACGCTACCTTGTCTAGGGCTTGCCTGTATTTTTTGTATCCCCCAGATTTTTAAACCTGTGGTTTTGCCATCATGATACCTCTGCAGATGTCTTGACAGAGGTGTTTCCTCACTTGTATTCAAGATACTAAAATGCTTGGAGATTCTTCTCCTTAGTTCTTGAATTGTCTTGCCAATGTACAGTTTGTTACAATCACATTGGATTCCATATACCAGACCAGTACTCCTACAATTCATGTATTCTCTAATCTTAAATGTTTTTCCATCCACTGGATTGATGAACTCTTTCTTGGGGACCATGAACTTGCAAAAGCTGCATGCCCCACAGGGATAGGATCCCACTGTTTTAAGCCATGTCCAGAAGTGGACCCGCGCCTATCTGACATTGGTAGCATATCTTACCGATATGTCACCAATTTCTGAGACTAACCCTTTAAAGAAACTCTAACCACAAAGCCTGTTGCCTCTAAGGAGACTCATAACTACTAAGCCAGATGCCTCTTGTGGGACTTGTGACCGCCTTTCATGTTGACCCCTGTGAGATCAATAAAACCGCTGTTCAAAGATGACATCTCTGCCCATCTGATTCCTTCCGCCATCTTTGAGTGTGGGAATCATGTACAACACTCCCTGTCCCAGAACCTAACAGCAGGAGACAACTAACCCACAAATGGCTGAACTGAGAAGAGAAAGCCTGGACACGTCTGTAAAGAATAAATCAAGGCAACTGGACTTACTGTAGATTTCTTGAAAACGTTTCACTCGTTCAATGAGCTTTCTCAATTCTGAGTGACTGTACAAGAATTTTCTGGGAATAAATATGTAACTGAATCAACATCTGGTAATTATACCCAGCATGGGGTCAGAGGTCATTATACCCAGCATGGGGTCAAAGGTGTTGATTCCATTATACTAATTGGAGCTCGGGTGTCTGAGAAACTCAAAAGGATTTTTAATAAACATCACATCCCTGTCTGCTTTAAACCCAGCAACACACTGAGGCAACAACTGGTTTACCCCAAAGACCCAACGCCAAAACACAAGATGGACAACATTGTGTACGCGGTCCAGTGCAATGAGGAATGCTCAGAACTGTATATCGGCGAAACAAAACAACAACTACATCAGCGTATGGCTCAGCATAGAAGAGCCAAAACCTCTGGTCAAGATTCAGCCGTGTACTTACGTCTAAAAGAAACAGGTCACACCTTTGAAGACAGTCAAGTACGTGTTTTGGTTAAGGACGCCGATTGGTACAAACGAGGTGTGAAGGAGGCCATCTATGTAAAAATGGAGAAGCCAAGCTTGAATAGAGGCGGGGGGGGGGGGGGGGGTGAGACATCTATTGTCTGCCACATACAATGCTGTCTTGACACCTTTTTCTGGGAAGTCTTTATAACCTACTGACTCCAATTAGGATAATGGAATCGACACCTTTGACCCCATGCTGGGTATAATGACCTCTGACCCCATGCTGGGTATAATTACCAGATGTTGATTCAGTTACATATTTATTCCCAGAGAATTCTCAGAATTGAGAAAGCTCGTTGGAAGAACTAGTGAAGCGTTTTCAAGAAATCTACAGTAAGTCCAGTTGCCTTGATTTATTCTTTACAGATATACCATGACCTGGATAAATGAGAACCTTCACAGACAAGCCTGGACACGGTCACTCACTACACATTCATATTCACGAGCAATGACAAGGTCGAGTTTTTCTCTGGTGGTACACTTTAACCCAAGGGCCTATATACCATAGAGGCAGGTCAGGGGCCCAGTCTTGGGTGGTCCTATGCCCTTTGCTACTGTATGGTAAGCACCTGAGCAGGACTTCTGTCTCTTAGCACACAGGTGTGGGGGGAAGTGGCCCAAAAGAATAGATGTCATTGAGTTCTGGGTGGCACAACCAGGTACTATATTGGTGGCCCTCTATTGGGTGCACTATAATGTAGACCACTGCTTTAAGTAGATCTTATACATTAGCTGGAACCAGGATTTTTAAAAGCCATATATGCACCGCTTACCACTGACCGATTGCTATGGGCATATAATGGAGTATATCTAATGTGTAGGTGTACAAAGAACACATTCACACACATTTTGTTTTATAGTTGCATCATTAACCCACATTCTGTAGCACCAATTTCTCTGTTATCCAGTTTTCTGCTATGTAGGGAATAATAACACAGAAATACCCTTTTGAATGGTCTCAGAATAGAAGCTATTCAAAGGAAATTGCAGAGGTTTAACCTTTGGTCATGAAAACATGTCCATTGAAACGTCTCTATTCATAATTGCAGACCTGCTATGAAAGCTTTTTTTCTATGGTTCTGCTTCTTAAGTGGTCTTTAAGGGGGTCCTCATGCACATTTTTGCTGGCAGCTATTGAAGAAAATGCAGGGATCTAATCTCATGTGTATGAGCGCTGCCAGACCCTGCTGGCTGATTATTAGAGGGTTATATAGCGTGAGACCTTTTTGGATATTTTTTGGCCAATGTCTTCTTTTTGGGATTAGCAGCCTCTGAGGTTTTTGGAAGCCATTCACCTCTCCTCTGACATAATGTAACATGCATACTCACCTGAAACCAGTGTCCCCTCAGGACAAACTTTGCTTAGATGACTTATGGACATCAAAGATGGGGGTCTCTTGAATGGCACCTCCTTTAGAAACCAGAGGGAATAGCCACTAACAAGCAGCAGCTCTTAGGCCCCTTTCACACGGGCGAGATTTCCGTGCGGGTGCAATGCGTGAGGTGAACGCATTGCACCCGCACTGAATCCGGACCCATTCATTTCTATGGGGCTGTGCACACGAGCGGTGATTTTCACGCATCACTTGTGCGTTGCGTGAAAATCGCAGCATGCTCCTCTTTGTGCGTTTTTTCACGTAACGCAGCCCCCATATAAATGAATGGGGTTGCGTGAAAATCGCAAGCAAGTGCGGATGCGGTGCGATTTTCACGCACGGTTGCTAGGTGACGATCGGGATGGGGACCCGATCATTATTATTTTCCCTTATAACATGGTTATAAGGGAAAATAATAGCATTCTGAATACAGAATGCATAGTACAATAGGGCTGGAGGGGTTAAAAAAAAATATAAAATTTTTTAACTCACCTTAATCCACTTGTTCGCGCAGCCGGCATCTCTTCTGTCTTCTTTTGTGAAGAATAGGACCTTTGATGACGTCACTGCGCTCATCACATGGTCCGTCACATGATCCATCACCATAGTGGGTTTGCCGCAATGCACCGGGACGCATCCGGACCTAATCCGGACACGCTCGTCTGCAAGGGGCCTTAGGCTACTTTCACACTAGCATTTTTTCCTTATCTGGCAAGGATCAGCAAAAACACTTCCGTTACTGATAATACAACCATCTGCATCTGTTATGAACGGATCCGGTTGTATTATCTTTAACATAGCCAAGACGGATCAGTCATGAATTCCATTGAAAGTCAATGGGGGACTGATCCGTTTTCTATTGTGTCTGACCATCCATATGGTGACCATTAAAATCAAAGGGTATTCATGTAATGCTTGGACGTGTGCCAGGTCATCCAGAAAGAGAGACCCTCTTTGTTGCTGCTGTCTTTGACCCAGAATGAGGGAGCACCTTCTGGTAAAATGTCTTATTATTGTATTTGAAAATATATATATATTTATTTTAAACAGACATGCCCTCTAAGAAGTTTTATAATGCTGATTGCCCTTCAGACCGGACAAACTAATGTCAGCCTATGACAATTTGAAACTTCCTGCAGGTTCTTATCAGAACCCCCTAGCCGTGCAGGTTGAATTCTTCAATGGACTATCCCTTTAAATAGCACTAAGAGACCACTAGCTGCCATAATTCATCATCTGATGGGAAGATAAAGCCGATTTTCCCCACATTTGTTTTTCCAGCCTGATATATCTTCAGAAATGTACCCGCCACTTCCCCTGACATGTCTGTTTTAGTAACTACTTGCCATTCCCCAATTCCGGAGGGTCTATTCTTATGATTTTATGTTGTGCCATTCCTCTAATATTCTCACTACAAGTTTATAATGGAATTGCTAGTAGTTTGCAATGAAGCTCCAGCTGGGTGTTACCAGTTGAGGTAGGGGGGTGTCCCTGCAAAGTCTAAAGCAGGCATCCTCAAACTGCGGCCCTCCAGCTGTTGCAAAACTACAACTCCCAGCATGCCCGAACAGCCTACAGGTATCAGCCTACAGCAGGGCATTGTGGGAGTTGTAGTTTTACAACAGCCGGAGGGCCGCAGTTTGAGGATGCCTGGTCTAAAGCCTTATTCACACTCACTGATGGAAATAACTGACTAAAACACTGATGTGTGAATGAGGCATAACACTGGCAGCACTGACTGAACAGTGACAGACTGCGCAGGGACACCCCCCCCCCCAACTGGTGACACCCAGCTGGACCTTCATTGCAAACTGTTAGCAATTCATTCTCAGTGGACTGGCACAACACAAGGTAATAAGAATAGATTTGGCAGAATTGTAATTACATGGAGAATGCAAATAGTTAGTAAAACAGACAAGTCAGGGGAGGGGAGAGGTCCTCTTTAAAACTGAAGACGGCTGCAGATCAGACTGTAAAAGAACTGACACTGTGGACATCCACAGAAAACGAGAGACCACCAAACTCAATAGCTACAAAACTGATTAGAGTTACGATGCCCATATCACGTACACCTCAATACTACCATTAAGGCCACGGATCCAATGCCATTTTTATTAAGCATCATCGGCTCAAAGTTCAAAGCTGTGCGCACGGTGCTTGTATGGCAGCACACCATCCTGCATTACAGAACTGAAGGCACTGCCATATGGTGCACTGAGGATTCTAAAAAAAAAACATCGATTACTGCAGTAATACAGCCTGTCATGGAAAATGCTATAATTTTCTTTCTCCCAGATTTCAGTAAGGTCCTAATGTAGACCCTGGGCACCATATTATGGTTCTGTATGGATTGGTGTGCATGAGAGATAAGGCTCTGTTCGCTTCACATTTGAGGTTTCCATTATAGGTATATGGCGGGAGTATTTTTTGATGTATACATCTGATGGAAGCCGCCCATATATTCCACGCACTGTCATATGCCACATATAGGCTCTCCTGATAAGGGCTTATGCACACAACCGTATGTATTTTGTGGTCCGTAAAATACGGATCTGCAAAAAATACGGATGACGTCCGTGTGCATTCCGTATTTTGCAGAACGGAACAGCTGGCCCCTAAGACAACAGTCCTGTACTTGTCCGTAATGCGGACAATAATAGGACATGTTCTATTGTTTTGCGTAACGGACCTACGGAAACGGAATGCACACGGAGTAATAACTTCTGTTTTTTTTGCAGACCCTTTGAAATGAATGGTTCCGCATACGGTCTGCAAGGAAAGAAAATATGTACGTGTGCATGAGCCCTAAAGGGTGCATCATGCGCTATATGTATATTTTTTAAAGATGACTCTGTACAGGAACACACAGGAGACTAAGCGTTCCTATGCAGCTGAAAACAGGTGTATACCTGCCCAGGGAATGCCAGTAGGATGGGTTTATATCGGGTGGAGTCCTATAGATATGCTTGGCATATGCAGCTGTAGTTTTCCCGGCATATAACCATGTGACATCCTCTGTATCTCTCTTTTCATGTGTCGGTCGGGTAACAAAGGGAGGCAAGTAATTATTGTGTATCAATGCACAACAAGCACTGCTATTGACGTTTTCACTGTTACCATGGCGACGCTGACTGCACCTTTATCACTTGTGTAGTTACGTATGATATTATAATGTTTGCATTGACTCGAGAAGGAATCCGGCAGTCTAAGAGCTTGTTACATTTACCGTCTAACTATGGCCTCACTTAGCCGTGTGTTTGGAGATCATTGGATTGACTTTTTAGGTTTTTTTTCTTTCTATTTTTTTAGATTTCTGTACGTTCTGTATTCCTATGTTCACTCATTCCAAGTTCCATCCCATTTCCTATTTATTATTCCAAAATTGCCCACAATGGGGGTGTGTGGCTTGGCGTAGGAAGAAGAGCAGGATGCGAGTTAGGTGAGCTCCGCTCCTGCTTCGCCGCCGGCGGTGTATTCTACCTCCCTAAGGAGGCACCTGGAGCATCACCCACATACCTGAGCCCTGCAGCAGACCTGTTCCAGCCGTCCCGTATTCCCACACAAGCCGGTCGCCCGCTCGGGCCTACACTTCTTGCAGTGGGGCAGCCGCCGCGACACTTCTAGCTGTGCCATCCCCACCCAAAGTCGAGGCGCAGCGGCGGGAGGCGAACAAGAGCTTCACAAACAAACTCGTGTTGTAGTGGTCAGTAATTTTTACTCTGCGAATAAAGGCACATACCCCACCCCAGCGCCACCTTTCCCCAAGCGGGACTCTTCTGAAGGTGAAGAGCTCAGCTCTAATTTTTCACGGACCGCTCTGAGAGGCGGTCTAACAGCCTTTTTTACATACAGAGCACTAAAATACACCCGAATGTGTAGTGGTTGAGGCCAGGGGTAGTGCGCTCTGAGTTTCTGTTAGCACCCCCACCTCACATGAATCTTTTCCCCTCCTCACCTTGCCACTCACTGTGCTGAAAGTAGGAAAACCAGGGGGAACGGGCTCTAAAATAGTGAAGAAGTCACAGTCAGAAATGGAGAAGTTTCTCCAAAAAAAGCCCACAGATCCTCAACCATTAAGTAAATCAGTGGACCGGAGCGTGGCTGCCGCCGCAGAGATGTCGGATCATGAGAGCTCAGGTGCTGAAGCATGCCGAGAGGGAGACCCTATTATCTCAACATCACAAAAACTTTACAGCAGATCATTGAATCAGCAATAGCTCCTGTCCTCAAAGAAATTTCAGACATAAAAACAGATATTAGAGAGATCGGAGGCAGAGTTTAACAACTAGAAGAGAACCAAGCCTCATTGGTATCTTTTGGAAAGGCTACTGCTTCAGCCCTTTCACAATGCCAACATCATCTCAATAATTTACTTTTATATGTGGAGGATCAAGATAATAGAGGGAGGTGCAACAACCTTCGCCTAAAAGGAGTTCCAGAATTAGTGCCTATAACATCTGTGATGGACATCACAAAAGAAATATTAAAACCTCTACTGCCATCCAATATGAGAGATCATTTTATCCTTGAAAGAGCACATAGAGCGCTCCGACCAAAGCCCAAGAAAGGGGAGACTCCTCGTGATCCTTAATTCACACCACAAAGACATGATTCTTAAAAGACCCGAAACGGTCAAGATTTGTCCTTTGAGGGTTCTTCTATACAAAACTTCCAAGACCTGTCCCAGGTCACGTTGTCCAAACGACGCAAGCTAAAATCCTTTCTGGACAGCTTGAGGAAAATAGACATTCCATACAGATGGTTATTTCCGTTCAGGATCGCATTCACTTATCAAGGAGCACACAAAGTAGTACGATCTCCATTGGATCTGCCTCCTATCTACGAGCTTCTAGACCTGGATCCTTCAAAGGCTCCATCTTGGGATCCCATCTCCGACGTGGCGGAACTACCAAACCTTCCAGCTGCGGTCCCATGGAAAGTTAAGAGGACCCAAAAAAGACAAGCGGCCAAGCCGGACTGATACTCCTTTAAACAGCTTGGATTCCCAGGCTACACTCAAATGATACTACAGTAAAGCCTTCCATGTACCAGGCTTTTGGTCTTCTTCCCCTACTCACGCTGTAACACCTTTACCCTCTTTTCTAACCCTTTGACTCCAACATCCCATATCTTCTTGATCTTTCCTCCTTTCCACTTCCTGTTTTTCCCTCGTCCCTTCCCACCCCTCCCTCTCCCCTGCCCACTGCAAGCTCTATCTACAGTAACTCTGGCGCTAATACCCCTTCTACTGACCAGTAGGTGAGACCAACTTTCCCCTTCTCTGGGTTATAGCTCTACTTCACCTTTTTTCCCTGTCTCCAGCCTCAGGATATTTTCCTGAGGTACTATAAGGATTTGGGAAAAGAGTAACCAACCCTACTCCCCATTGTCTCTCTCCTCCTTCTTTGCACTGTTCTGCTCTTATTGTATTATTGCAACTTGTGTTCTAAACTATTCATCCTGTTACCTTATCAATAGGAAAGCAGGCTAAATGTCTGCTGTTAATGTGGTGTCGTGAAATGTGCGAGGACAAAATTCACCCTCTACGAGATCCAGAGTATTCCAACTGCTTAGATCCCTTCATACAGAGGTCGCGATACTCCAGGAGACCCATTTTAACGGGGGTAAGCTTCCTTCTCTATACAAAACCTATTTCACACAATGGGTCCACTCCTGCTACTCTGCCTCCAAAACCAGAGGTGTAACTATTGCTATCAAAAAATCACTTCCCTTTACTCTGATATCTATCCTAGTGGATACTGAGGGTAGATATCTGTTCTTGAAAGGCCAAATAGCTAATACACCAGTTATGCTTGCAGGTACAGTTGTGTTCAAAATTATTCAACCCCCAATGCTGTAAAGGGTTTTAGGGAATTTAGTGTACATTTGTAATTGTGTTCAGAATGAAATCTTACAAGGACTTTTTAAAAAACCAAATGCAACTAAAACTCAATTGTTTTTGTAATATAGTATTAAATGTTTTTTTTTTGTGATTTCTTCATTGACACAATTATTCAACCCCTTAAAGACTACCACTCTTAAGAACAGAGGTTCATTCAAGTGTTTTCGATCAGGTATTGAAAACACCTGTGGATGTCAAGGAGCAGCAATCAAGCATAATAAGCACCAATTAGGCAGATTTAAAAGGACTGTGATACTCAGCTCCTTCTAGACATTTACTGGTGTGTTTACATACATGGTGAAGTCAAGAGAATGGTCCAGGAAGACAAGAGAAGAGGTGATTTCTCTTCACAGGAAAGGCAATGGCTATAAGAAGATTGCAAAGATGTTAAACATACCAAGAGACACCATAGGAAGCATCATTCGCAAATTCAAGGCAAAGGGCACTGTTGAAACGCTACCTGGTCGTGGCAGAAAGAAGATGCTGACTTCGACTGCTGTGCGCTACCTGAAGCGCAAAGTGGAGAAAAGTCCCCGTGTGACTGCTGAGGAACTGAAAAAAGATTTGTCAGATGTGGGTACTGAAGTTTCAGCTCAGACAATAAGGTGCACACTGCGTAATGAAGGCCTCCATGCCAGAACTCCCAGGCGCACCCCCTTGCTGTCTCCAAAGAATAAGAAGAGTCGACTGCAGTATGCCAAAAGTCATGTGGACAAACCACAAAAGTGTTCTGTGGACTGATGAAACAAAATTAGAACTGTTTGGGCCCATGGATCAACGCTATGTTTGGAGGAGGAAGAACAAGGCTTGGGAGACGTTGGACCTTTCAACAGGACAATGATCCCAAGCATACCTCCAAGTCCACTAGAGCATGGTTGCAGATTAAAGGCTGGAACATTTTGAAGTGGCCATCGCAGTCACCAGACTTAAATCCGATTGAGAACCTCTGGTGGGACTTAAAGAAAGCAGTTTCAGCGCGCAAGCCTAAGAATGTGACTGAACTGGAGGCTTTTGCCCATGAAGAATGGGCGAAGATACCCGTAGATCGCTGCAAGACACTTGTGTCAAGCTATGCTTCACGTTTAAAAGCTGTTATAACTGGAAAAGGATGTTGTACTAAGTACTAAGATTAAATGTCACTTGGGGGTTGAATAAAACTGATAATGATGTAAAGCACAGAAAAGAAATTTGTGGTTATTTCATTATAAATGTTATGTTATATTTGTCTGACTTACAAGTGCCTCTTTGATTTAATTGTAAACAAGATGACTGAAATGATCAAAATCAATGTCAAACTGGCCAAAACACTCAAATTCAGTGGGGGTTGAATAATTTTGAACACAACTGTATATACACCCCTAATGTACAACAAGTGCCCTGGCTGACAGAGACACTTAGATGCCTTGAATCCTTCCAAGAGGGCATTTACATTGTAGGGGGAGATCTTAACATCACCCTAGACCCTCTAATCGATTCCTCCAATCCAAATCACTGTGTTTCCTATAGGAAACTTAAAGCCTTAAAGATAGTCCTGTCCTCCTGTGGACTTGTAGATACTTGGCGAACAAACAACCCATCTGGCAGGGATTACACCACTCGGATGCCCATAATTCTTATCAAAGAATAGATTACATTCTCCTCTCCTCCAAACACTTACCAAAGATGGTTAAATCCTCAATCCACAACATCTCCATCTCAGACCATGCCCCGGTCTCATTGTCCATAGTCATAAAGTCCCTTCCCACCCGTTCCTTTACGTGGCGAATCAATGAGACGATACTCCAAGACTCGTCACACAGAGCCCGCATTGCGACCTTACTAAACAACTATTTTGTCCAAAATACATCCGCAAATACATCCCAAATGATGATCTGAGAAGCCCATAAAACAGTGGGGCGAGGAGATCTGATCTTTCTTTGCTTCTACCTCAAAAAATGTAAGAACAAAGAAATGGAAAACACCCCCCTTAAAGAATAGAAGCCCTAGAAAGACAACATAAAAGAACATTAGCCATCGCCACAAAAACGCAATTAACTGTCCAAAGGGAGAAATTGATGGAACTCCTCAGCTTAAAAGCATCTAAAGCATATCTCTACGCCAAGCATAAGATGTACATGCATTGTAATAAGGGCTCTAGACTTATGGCAAAATGAGCTAGGGAACAGACCTTTATTAAATCCATTAAGGCTTCCAACGGACAGCAAGCCACAAACACAAAAAGCATCGCAGAACATTTTAAACTATTCTATGAAGCTTTATACAATTTGAAATCAGGAGAATCTAAGGAAGAATCTTATCACAGACAACAAGATATAAACAACTTCCTACAGGGCTTATCCCTGCCTTCCCTAGAGGATTCTCAAAGTGCCCAACTAGCTACGCCAATAACTCTCTCTGAATTACAATTAGCCCTAAAGGAATCCCCGAATGGTAAAAGCCCAAGTTCAGACGGATTAACGGGCATGTATTATAAATAATTTCAAGATATCCTTTTTCCCCACATGCTCTCGACTTTCAACTCTCTGATTCTTGGGCATACCTTTCCTTCACAAACTCTAGAAGCTCATATTACAATCCTGCCCAAAGGAGGGAAAGACCCGGAACTATGTGGTAGCTACCGTCCGATTTCCCTGCTCAACGTGGACATTAAACTATTTGCCAAAGTCTTAGCAAATCGCCTCAATCGGTTTCTCCCCTTATTGGTTAACACTGAACAGGTGGGTTTCATGAAGACCAGAGATGGTAAGGATAACACCCTCAGAGTCTTGCATTTGATCCAGCTGGCCAGACGAAAACAGTGACCATTGGCCTTTCTATCTACAGATGCTGAAAAAGCATTTGACCGGGTCGACTGGGTCTATATGGAAGCCGTATTACGCTAATTTGGTCTACCAGAAACCTTCCTTAACTTGTCTCAGCACTGTATTGTTTTCCCTCAGCAATGGTAAAGGTTAACGGCACCCTGTCCCCCGCTTTCCAAATAACTAACGGCACTAGGCAGGGTTGCCCCCTCTCCCCTCTCCTTTTTGTGCTTACGATGGAAACTGTCATCCAATTGATTAGGCAAGACCCAGAGATAAGGGGGTTCAAGGCGGTTGGTACTGAACATTTCACTGCAGCCTACGCTGATGACTTACTAGTTATCACCTCTAACCCAGAATCCTCCTTTCCGGCCTTTTCCCGTCTCTTTGACCAATTCCACCATCTGTCCAATTTTTAAATAAACCCATCGAAATCTGAGGCGTTGAACATCACTTGCCTGCCCTCTACAATCTCGACAGTCAAACAGGTCACCTCATTCCCATGGTCCTCCTCCTCCATCAAGTACTTGGGTCTACATATATCCCCATCTCCTGACAGTTGGTACTCATTAAATTATGTGCCCTTATTGCAAACGATTGAAACTACTCTCAACTCCTGGAAGATCCCGTTTATCTCATGGATGGGTCGCTCCAACCTGCTCAAAATGATAATAACCCCTAAAATATCATACCTGATGCAGACTCTGCCCATCTATCTTCCTCCCTCCTTCTTTCTTAAACCTCGCAGACTATTCTTGAAATATGTCTTGGGCTCTTCCCATCACACCCTGATCAAACAAAAGAGGGAGGGAGGGATTGGATTACCAGATATGTTGTCAACATATGAGTCCATACAACTCGCGAGAATTCTTGATTGGCACAAAAGACCTTGCCCAAAACTATATGTCCCCATTGAAGAAGAAGCAAATCATTTCTCTCTAACTCAAGCACTAATCGTAACAGCATCCCAGACACAACCCATTCCACACAACAATCTACTAACAAAAGCTTCCCTGCACCCTTGGAAAAAATCAAAGAATAAAACATTCTGGCCTACCCCTTCACCGCTAATAAGCTTGGGTGACCTGCTGGGCCTCCAGGATCTATACTCCTCACAATGGCTTCCGTTGCATAAGAAATTGAGACGCCATCTGATAGGGGACATATTACAAGAAGGTTCATTCCCAGATTTGGCCACTCTCCAGTCAGAGGTCACTGGAACTATAATAGACGACATCACATATAACCATCTATATTTAACTTTTAAAAAGCTGATCAAAATGGGAGATATTACCAGAGAGTTAACATGGCTGGAGAAGTTGGCAGCTTCGGAGGGTTATATCAAAAGTTAATGCAGGACTGCGTTCAGACGCCTCAGGAGTCTATGTGCTTCCATACATCTCAGCATGGGAGAAAGAACTATCTATCGACCTCACAGAGGCTGATATCAAGCAGATGTTTAAATTTTGTCTAGGACCATCTAGTTGCGTCCTTTCACAAGAAACGGCATGCAAACTAGTCAGTCAATGGTAGAAGACTCCGGTGGCGCTAAATCGCATGAATCCTACAATCCCAACCAGTTGTTGGAGATGTGCCCAAAATGTTGGTTCATACATCCACCTATGGTGGGAATGTCCCAAAATCAAACTTTTTTGGACTGGAGTAGAGGAAGTCCTCGCAAAAATTTGCCCAAACGCTCCTCCCCTGACCCCTGAGGTAATCTTTTCTAACCTCATACCACCATTGGTGAAAAACTATAATAAACTACTCTGGAATTAATTAGTACTATCGTCTAAGGCCATGATTCCTTTATATTGGAAACAACCGATTGTGCCTCCGATATCCCATTGGATCACCAAGATCGGTCAAATTGCGAGGCTGGAGGAACTTTGCTCATATGCAAATGGTCAACACAATAAATATAAGCTTACCTGGGCTACTTGGAAGTCCTTCGCACAAGGCCCAGACATACTTCCTTATAGAGATAATCAGGGCTAAAGGCTAATCTAATAAAGTGCAGTCTATGAACACATGTAAACACGATCTCAGGTGCTCTGTCCCTGCACATTCCACCTAAGTTTAACTGCTTCGCAACAATCTTCTTGTTAAAGTATGTTTATATTGGTTTACCCATACTTATATCCGAACCAAGCTAGCTTCACACTAGCCATAAGCACTTTTGGGCAACTTGAAAGGATCAATGTTGATGTATAATTACGTTTTATGGAATAAATGGCCCACTCGAAGGTAGTGAAGCTGCAGCGGATATCTAGCAACTTTTATTCGCAAACAATGTTATATGACGTGCTTAGCTCATTTATCTGTTCTGTATTTTTCTCTGCTTTGTAAAATCAATAAAAAGAGATTTGACACAAAATTGCCCACAATTCCACTTACCGATTTTGGCGCTCCCCTTGGAAAGCAATGGAACAGAAGCAGATGGGGAATTGATTGCTGTGCATAAGCATCCAGTTCCAATCAGCTCTAATGTGATTCAATGTCAGGTGTAAAGTGGACCAGAAACACCTGGCGGCGCACTTCTACACTGGATTGAACGGTCACAACATGACCGGAATCTTACAGTGACTGTTTTTTCTTATGGAGCATAGAATTAATAAAATTACCACTAAATCTCAAACATGTCAATTCAAACTCCCACTCCCTACCAGGAGGGGGTCTGGCAGCTCTATATCTAGCTATGGGAGCCTAAGTTACCTTGTTCCTTCCATAGTGTTTACTCTAGGCTCTATATTGTGGTATTATGTGGGCACCTTTTGGTGGCACTATGTGGTGCTGTTATTGGTGCACTAAGCAAAGGTATGTTTGGAGAATAAAAAGGGCCTGGAATTTCATGACACCATTAAGCATGGGGGTGGATCCATCATGCTTTGGGGTTGTGTTGCAGCCATGTTATAAGGGAAAATAATACAATCTACAGAACACCGATCCCAAGCCCAAACTTCATAATGAATAATCTTAACTTCACGGAGCAACCAAGATATGTATAAGGCTAGGTTCACACCAACCAGCTCTAATGTGATTCAATGTCAGGTGTAAAGTGGACCAGAAACACCTGGCGGCGCACTTCTACACTGGATTGAACGGTCACAACATGACCGGAATCTTACAGTGACTGTTTTTTCTTATGGAGCTCTATGGGCATGGTTCTCACCTGAGCGTTTTACAGCGCGTACGAACGCGCTGTAAAACGCCCTACGCCCCAAGAAGTACAGGAGCTTCTTTGGGGTGTATTGTCGCGCGTAACACCTCTGTTTTTCATTGTACGCCTCTGTGGTCAATAGCAAGAACATGCGTACGACGCGCGTTTCCAAAATACAAAAACGCCACAAAATACGCCTCAAAAACGCCCGATTAAAACGCCTGTAAACATCGCTTATCGAATACGCTCAGGTGTGAACCCAGCCTTAGTTCCTGCCTTCCAGCAGTTGGCCAGTCTCCAGGGCAGACCTTCAAAGCAAAGTATACTTTCCTGCTCCCCGACACTTGGTCCTGGTTCCTTTGCTCCCCGGCCTTGGCTGCCTTGACCTTGGTCTGTCCCCTGCTGTTAACATCCACTTTGACACTGCTGCAGCCAACTACTGGCCACATCGGTGATATTCTATACTTTTGTCACATAACCAATTGACATGACGCAAGGGGAGCAGGTCACCGCTGTGGCTAGTGATTAGCTGCAGCGATGTCAAAGCAGATGTTGGAGTACTTGAGCGAGGTCGAGGCAGCCAAGGTCGGGGAGGGAAGGAGCTGGGACCAAGCACCAGAGAGCAGGCAAGTATACTTCTCCTGGAGGGTGGCCATCCCCTTGAAGGCAGGAACTAATACATATATTGGTCGCTGTGTGACATTAAGGTGAGACAGCCGAGGAAGGGGAGCGAATGAGTCAGGGAACAGTTAAGTATGGTTATAGATTAAAGCGGCTTTGTCACCTGGATCAACCCTATTAAACCAGGGATATAGCTTGGTAGGGTTGATGTAGTTGAGTAAAACAATACCAGGGTTGATGTAGCTGAATAAAACAACACCACACTTTTATTTTTATGCAAATGAGCCATTGGAGCACCAAGAGGCTGGCTTATGTGGTTTGAGCACTGCTGTAGCTACACCCCTGGTGCTCCAAACACGCCAACCTCCCCTTAGATTGACAGCACTAGACTTTTCGTTTAGTGCTGACTTGTCACCCCTGCACACTGGTTCACTAGCACTGGGCGTGCACACCAAATCTTCTGCTGCTGGTCGTGCAGCGAAGATGGTTAGTGCACATGCGCCGTTGATGTCACTACATCAGGATGTTAACGGCGCGTGCGCACTAATCATCACGCTGTGTTAGCGAACCAGTGCACTTGATGTGAAGTCTGGTTTAATAGGGTTGATCCTGGTGACAGAGCCTCTTTAATTGTGCATATAAATACAGCATCCTTGTATATTTCTAGTATCTTATTCCTTGCCCAGTTTGCTTTTTGTCAGTGTAGTTTTGTTCTTGTGGTTATTCAAGTCTAGTCTTTGCTTGTGGTTTGTTTTTCTCCTTTTTAGAATCTGTCTTACTTTGCTTCTAGTTCAGTATGTTTTTTATTTTATTTTTTGTCTCTGGGTCCTAGACTTCTTCTAGGCCTCTTTCACACGGGCAAGATTTCCGCGCGGGTACAATGCGTGAGTTGAACACATTGCACCCGCACTGAATCCGGACCTATTCATTTCTATGGGGCTGTGGACATGAGCGGTGATTTTCACGCATCACTTGTGCGTTGCGTGAAAATCGCAGCATGCTCTATTTTGTGCGTTCTTCACGCAACGCAGGCCCCATAGAAGTGAATGGGGCTGCGTAAAAATTGCAAGCATCTGCAAGCAAGTGCGGATGCGGTGCGATTTTCACGCATAGTTGCTAGGAGACGATCGGGATGGGGGACCCGATCATTATTATTTTCCCTTATAACATGGTTATAAGGGAAAATAATAGCATTCTGAATACAGAATGCTTAGTAAAATAGGGATAGAGGGGTTAAAAAAAAATATAAAAAAATTTAACTCACCTTAATCCACTTATTCGCACAGCGCGGCTTCTCTTCTTTCTTCTTCTTTGCTGTGCAGGAGAAAAAGGACCTGTGGTGACATCACTGCGCTCATCACATTGTCGGTCACATGATCCATCACCATTGGTGATGGACCATGTGATGAGCGCAGTGGTGTCATCAAAAGTCCTTTACCCAGGTCCTGAAGAAAGAAGATAAAAGAGAAGCCGGGCTGTGCGAACAACTGGATTAAGGTAAGTTAAAATTTTATTTTATTTTTTTAACCCCTCCAGCCCTATTTTACTAAGCCTTCTGTATTAAGAATGCTATTATTTTCCCTTATAATTATGTTATAAGGGAAAATAATACAATCTACACAACACCTAACCCAAACCCGAACTTCTGTGAAGAAGTTCGGGTCTGGGTACCAAACATGCCGATTTTTATCACGCGCGTGCAAAACGCATTCAAATGTTTTTCACTCGCGCGGAAAAATCGCGCATTTTCATGCGACGCACCCGCATCTTATCCGGTCCAAATCCATGACGCCCGTGTGAAAGAGGCCTTAGGGTAAGTTTTGCAGGTTATGGTTTTGTTTTTATAGGGATATGTTTAGGGACAGTAAGGATCAGTGGTGTTCAGAGATAGATCTAGGGAAAATTTCAGGAAGAGTTAGGGGTAGTTGTTGTCCATCTCTGTTTATCTTCACCCATCTGCGCCATTACCTGACTGTCATCATCACCATCCATTTAGGCCATCATCAATTTACAAATTTACAATTATCTTATGGTTCTTGTCATTTATTGGTGGGCTCTAATTTTCTTGCATTCCTCTTATCTGCTAGTGTTGCTTTGTATTATTTTTTATCTTCAGGCACACCAACTATCGTTTCTGGGCAGCAGATCGTTCAGTCTAAACATCAATCTGCTGCCCAGAAACAATGATTCTATATGGGGACGGGCGATTGCAATATCGATCCCTCATCCTCATACAGTGAAGGAGATCACGGCATGTAAATGCAGCAGTCTCCTTCACTGAACGACCAGACGAATGTCACGAAGGAACGATTTTTTCCCAACAATCGGCTGTACATAAGAGCATCTAAACCTGCCTTAAGTCCTGAAGGTATCTTAGTAGTGGGAGACACTGTTAGTACCCAAGAAAGGTGGCTGCTATAGGTCACATCCAGTTCTAAAATCTAGTGTCCACCTGGTGTTGTCACACTTTGTCTGAATTTAGCCGAGGTCAAGCTGCTTCTTCAAAGTCTATAGGACTGATGAACATAGCCATACTCTTGCACTTCCGCCAGTCCCACAACTTCGCTACTGGTGGGGCGGCCAATGATCAAACACTTATCTTTCATTCTATGGAGAGGGTAATGTCATATTAAGTTTAATATTGGTAAGTCAGTGGATATTTCCTTACAGTGCCTCAGGCTATCCTTCTTGAAGACTCAGCTATGGCAAAAAGGTCTACTTTATCTTCTGGGAACTCTGCCAAGTTCAATGTTCCTACAAATTTTGCTGATGCTCGTTGCAAAAGGAGCAGCATATCCCTATTGTATTTTTCTTCAACGAATATTACATTACAATATTCTCTGGCCAAGAAGGTATCCTACAGGAAATGTTAATCTTATTTAGTGCTCTGGGGCTGTTCACTTCCAATCCACGCATAGTTCCTGGCCTTTTGGTAGGACATATATTTGGCCGCCTTCTTCCGAGGCTTTATAACATTAGACCATTTAGAAGATTGCAGTTTAAGATGATCTTTGATGGACTCAAAGATTTATTTAGGATGAACGGCAAATTTCTCTAATGTGTTTCTATTCATTTTCACGTTCGGCAATTTGCAGCCAAAGGCAGACCATTAGTTCTCATTAGGATTGCTTCTGTCTGGTCTGGTTCCTAGAGCTAGATGGCAGAATTTTTTCTTCTCCCGCAGTATCGGAATTATAATGTTCTCCTACATCCTCTATTAGTTACTAGAGGAACAGGTGGATGCTTCGATATTCTAAAAATAAGATGTACAGCGTCTCCATTCGTTTTATTTTTCTCGCAAATATGAACTTACTGCTTTCATTGTATGTAGGTTGGATGAGACAGGGGTCTGTCAGAAGATTTGATGCATGGGTTATTAACCTGCTTTCATTGTATTTCATTTACATAAATTACGTGGAATGAATGGTTATAGATCTATACAGCATATACCGTACATAATTGTCCTGGCAGAATTTTACACGACAATGTCCTCTAATGCAATACATCAAAATTCAGCAAGTTACAAAGCAAATGCGATGACCAGTACAAGAGCAATGTATGAATTAAAGGAGTTTTCCCGTGAATTAGATATTGATGGCCTATCCTCAAGATAGGTTATCAGTATCAGATCAGTAGGGGTCCTACACCAGCCCCCCCTTCCCACAGATTAGCTCTTCCAGGTAGCCGCCGGAGCCAGAAATGACAGTAGATGGAAGGGTCCGTCCACTGTATATTTTATGGCGGTGACATACTGCGGCTTAGTATGGGAGCTAAGCTGGTATACCGCAGCATGGCTACAACATGAACGGAACCATGTACTTCCAGCTCCATCCACTGTATTGTTTCCGGTGCTGCAGCTGCCCAGCTGATTGGTGGGGGTGCAGGATTGCGGCCCCCCACCAATTTCATTGTTACAGCAGTGGCCGTGTGCCACTGCTGCTCCTGCTGTCTTCTTCTTGGCAGATCCGGCCAATGGGTCCACTATGTCCATCCATGCAGACTGCAGCCTGATTACTGGCAAGGCCTCACCTCCTGTGCCCTTTAAAGAATGCAACGCACTCTCTCTGGCTCTTATAGGGCCAGCACGCACCCTCATCTTCACCAGTCAATGGCTGGCAAGCATTGGGTACTTTAGGCTACTTTCACACTTGCGTTTTGGGCGGATCCGTTCCCCATTGACTTACATTGTGTGCCAGGATGGATCCATTTGATCAGGCGGACAGCAAAACGCTGCAGGCAGTGTTTTGGTGTCCGCCTCCAGAGCGGAATGGAGTCTGATCGGAGGCAAACTGATGCATTCTGATCGGATCCTTTTCCATTCAGAATGCACTAGGGCAAAACTGATCCGTTTTGGACCGCTTGTGAGAGGACATGACGGATCTCACAAAGTAGCCTAAGGCACCATCTTCTGTGGGAGGATGCCTAAGCAAAATGTCCTTTAGCTTACTAGCTCCTGCGAAGGTGTGCTGTATCTGTTTGTCTTCCCTTGTACCGACCTCTGCCTGTTTACTAGACTCTTACCCTCTGCTGCCTGACCTCCGTATTGATCCTGCGCTGCCTGCCCTAACCTCAGACCATTTAAGGCCATACTCTGTCTGTCTGCTCTGCCCCTGACTACGATTTTGCCTGTACACTTGGTGCCCTGCATCGGTGTCTCTGACTCCCATGGGTAGCTGTCAACTAAGGGGTTATCCAGGATTTTTTTTTAAATACTCCACCACCCACCCATTGGTACCTGTGAAGATATCTATACCTACCTGCTCCCCTCTGCTCCATGGCTCCCAACCTTTCTTCACTGGACTTCCGGTCCATGGACATCTTCACACTTTCCTTCAGTTCCAATATGTGTGGCAAGAATTGCATAGTACCGTGTTAGCCAGAAAAAACGATGTTATTCAATGTAGGCTAAGGTTCACTGTGTAACCAGAGACAAAAGGAGTACCATAGGGCGAGTACGTCCCAGGAAAAATAATATTACTCCAGAAAATGGAGGCTCGCCTTTTGCGGTTGTGCTGGAATAGGCACAACGCTACTGTCAGCTTGTTACGATGCAAAACCTGGTTGTTAGGTATGCTGCCAAGGTGGGCAGCCTTGTGGCAGAGGTGCCCAAACTCCCAAAAGGACAGATACAGCTTCAGATGTAATCCAGATGTAAACTGCTGGGACCAGCACCTATATCGAGAATGGAGCGGGGAAGGTGGTGGCTGGAGGACCCCAGGTGTCCCCGGGTCTGGCCACCACCAAGCGCTCTCCCCATAGAAGTCAATGGGAACACACCGCGCTTGCGCAGCCACCGCTCCCATTCATTTATATGGGGCCGACGGAAATAGCTGAGCCGGTGCTCGGCTATTTTCGGTGGCCCCATAGAAATAAATGGAGGGCGGCTGCGCACGTGCGGTGCATTCACATTCAATTCTATAGGGAGAGCGTAGTGAGCCCTCCACCACTTTCCCAGAGGTAGGACCCACACCTATCAGACAACGGGGGCATATCCTAGCTATATGCTCCCGTTGTCTGAGATGGGGAAACCCACTGGAATGTAATAATCATTTTAAATTCCCAAGTGTTCCTGTCTCTATCATTTTTAAAATTCTCTTGGAGAATTAAAACCTTTAACTTGTGTATGGAGTGTCCTGGTCCAGAGAAATGGATTTGTATTCGTCCTGTGGTTTATCTTGAATCTGTGCAAGTTCATTCTGGATCACAGTTTCTGTACAGTCTCCCCAATATAAATTCCTCCATTAGGACACCTTGTACAGAGTATCATGTACACCACATCGGAGGATTCACATGAGAAGGCGTCTGTGAGGCTTCTCTTAGTATCAAGAACAAGAACTACACCGTCGGGTTGGGGACCTAGAATTGTAATTATAGACGATATAGGAAGAGGTTCATAGAAGTTATATAAACTCAACATGATTTTTCATATTCACCTCCCAATTATATTTTACAGCAGGCAAACATAACTGTATTGCTCTGATTTAAGTCATGTCGAGATTTTCTGTATCAACACCTCATTAATCACTTCACCGAGACAGCGGCCGGATCCTGGGATGAACTAATGTGCTGCATGTGTTAATTAGCAAGCTGCGGGCGTCTGCAAGGACACATCGCTGTCTGCTGCTCATAAGTAACCTTCCCTTTATTTTAATTCAGTGATAATGGTTTTTAACGCATTTTTGTCTGTTACCTTCCAGATCCAGAATATTTTGCATTTGCAAGTAGATGTATCAGTCCATAACTTAGCCAGATGGCACTGTGCGCCTCCATGGTCGGTATTACCACCCAAAAACAGATTTCCTGAACCTTTTGGATATTTTATAAAGTAAAGATCCATGCTTATGTAAGCTTTATTTAAAGGGGTTGTCCGGCCTAGGAGCCGACAACCCATATGGTGGTAACCTGTGACCAATTAAAAAACGGAAACCTCACCTCTTTGCAGTTCCTCCGTTGCTACATTCCTAGTTGCTTGTGGTCCCTGCCGGACCGGAAGTGGCTTAGTCTCATGACCGCTGCAGCCAATAATTGGCCTCAGTGGTCATATGTGCTAAAACAGCACTAGCAATGACGTGCCGTTCTAGCACACCTGACTGCTGAGAGTAATGACTGGCTGCAGTGGGCACGAGTCCAAGCCAGTTCCAGTCCACCAGGGATCGGAAGTGACCAGGAGCAGTGCAGTAGAATAGCAGACGCGTTGCTAGGTCGAAACTTTCAGGGCCTGGGCCCCTGATGTTTTGTCCCAGGCCCCGATTGTCCTGCCTGCCTGCTAGATATAACTGTATTGCCATCCTAAGGACGGCAATACAATTTAATCTAATACACTGCAAGAGCTAAAGGACCTGTAATGACATCACAGGTCATGTGATCAGTTCTAAATGCAGTAGCTGAGAAGGACCTGGGATGATGTCTCATGTGACCAGTGCAGGAGAGGACAGCTCAGCAGTGAAGAGAAGTCCTGGGAAAAGGCTGAGGTGAGATCTGCTACATGAGGAGAGGTAAGTGAAGATTACTCAGTGTGAGAGGCAGAGCAATGTTGGGAGTTGTAGTTATTTAACTGGGACTGTATGTTAGGGCTGAAGGGAGGGAAGTTATTTATATGGGGCAGTGAGGTGGAGTGATGTTAAAGGGGTTCTGCACTTTGTTTATACTGATGATCTATCCTCTGGACAGATCATCAGCATCTGATTGACGGGGGTCCGACACCCTGGACCCCTGCCGATCAGCTGTTTGAGAAGACAGAGGCGCTGGCAGTAGCGCCACAGCCTTCTCAATGTTTACTGCAGGCCCAGTGACGTCACGACTAGGATCAATGGCCTGGGCGGGGCTAAGCTCTGTTCACTTGAATGGAGCTTAGCCGCGCCCAGGTCAGTGATACTAGTCGTGACGTCACTGGGCCTGCGGTAAACAGCCAGAAGGCCGCGGCGCTACTGCCAGCGCCTCTGTCTTCTCAAACAGCTGATCGGCAGGGGTCCAGGGTGTCGGACCCCCGCCGATCAGATGCTGATGATCTATCAGTTTAAAAAAACTGCAGAACCCCTTTAATTACATGGGACTGAAATTTGGAAGTGGCTGGGTTAGAGTGATGTTATTTATATGGGATTGTATGTTGAAGGCAGCTGTGGGAGGGAGTGATATTATTTACATGGGATTAAATGTTAAGGGGTAATGTTATTTACATGGGACTGTATGTTGAAGGCAGCTGGGGAGGGGGTGATGTTATTTACATGGGACTGTATTTTGGAGGGGGCTGTAGATGGATGTTATTTACATGGGACTGTATATTGGAGGGGGCTGGAGAGATGGTGTGATGGTATTTATATGTGACTCTATGGCGGAGGGAGGGAAATAGTGTTATTTACATGGGACTGTATGGCGGAGGTGCTGAGGAATTATAATTTCTGAGGACACTAAACGGAGGAATATAACTACGGGGGGCACTGCAGGCGGCATTATAAATACTTGGGGCGCTTCAGGGCGAGCATTATAACAGTAGGGGGCGATATAAATACTGGGGGCACTGTGGGGGTATTTTAAATCCAGGGGACATTAGGCGTTCTTATTACTACTGGGGGCTCTATAGAAGGGATCCGCATTATTTCTACTAAGAGCACTATGTGGCCTTATTACTACTGAGGGGTCTGTAGAGAGCTTTATTACCACTGGGGGAATAATAGGGGGGCCTTATTTCTACTGGGGGCTCTGTGAGGGTATTATTAATACTGGAGGGCTCTTCTACTAATGGGGTCACTTTTGTGGAGCATTGGGTCCAGTAGGGGGCAGTATTACTAATGAGGGCATTCTAGAAGGGAATTACTATTGATGTGACTATGAGGAGTACTGTTACTATGGGGGGCACTCATTTTTCTTCAAGATAGTATTTGGGGGTACAGAAAAGTAAGGAAGCTAAGATGTCTGTGCGTCACACTCTGCAGAGACGAGGCGGCTGAGAGAAGTGTCCGGGCCGAATAGAGATGATGATGACAGAGAAGATCTACATCAGAGGAGACGTCACCTGTGAGGCCCTGGATGTGATAGGTATAACTGTATAGCAAGTACAGAAAAATGTCTTCAGTGCTAGTGTTTGCAGGGTGGGGAGTGGGGGATACGGTTGTTCCTTAGAGAATTGGGCCATATGCATTGGTGCTTGGGCCCCGGATCTTTTGGGACCCTAGCAACGCCCCTGGCAGACAGTTTTATTAAATTTTTATTTGGCACTGGTTGCCACCATTGGGGTTGTCGTCTTCTAGGCAGGAAAACCCCATTAAAGGGTTGTATGAAAAATATGGCTGCTTTATTTCATTAACAGTGCTACTCTTGTCCACAGCCTGTGTCTGGGATTGCAGCTCAGCCTCTCAGCATGCTCTTGAATGAGTCTGAGCTGTAGACATATGCTAGACCTTGGAACCGAACCCGGGTTAAGGAAATGTTTTTTTTTACAGTACAAATTAATTTATGAAGTTATTACTTTATAACTTCAGCTCATCGGAGCCAATACATTAGTAACATAGTACATAAGGCTGAAAAAAATACATTTGTCCATCCAGTTCGGCCTGTTATCCTGCAAGTTGATCCAGAGGAAGGCAAAAAAAAAAAGTGAGGTAGAAGCAAATTTTCCCCACTTAAGGGGAAAAAGATTCCTTTCGGACTCCATTCAGGCAATCAGATAACTTTTCCTCATAGTTTTTCAGTGCTTCCTCGCTCCCCTCCTGTTTTAGTGATTTAAATTCTTTCTTTTTGTCATTTACTGCTTTCTTTAGAGTTCTATTTATCCACATTGGTTTCTTCTTGTTCCTTAAACCTTTTATTCCCATAAGTTATATACTTCTCACAATTAGATTTTAGGATACTTTTAAAAATAACCCATTTTGTGGCTGTATTTTTATTTTTGAGGACTTTGTCCCAGTTAGTCAGGCCTATGGCCTCTCTTAGTTGGCTAAATTTAGCTTTTTTGAAGTTTGGCATTTTTGTTCCTCCCTGAAGAAACACTCTTCCTGCTCCGTACAGTATTCGCTCATCCCTAACACCAACTATTGGTCTGATTGGACAGATAATCTGTTGGTGTAATATAGACTAATGGTAGGTTCACACCTCTGTTTAACTGATCAAGGCAGGCTGTTCCGGCAGAGAATAGCCTGCTAGAGTTCAGTGGCCTGAGGAAGAGCAGAAGCGCGAAACAGCCATTGCTACGCATCACTGCCTGTGTGATATTCGTCTTTGTCCGCCCCTGCCTGTTTTATACAACCCATATGTGTGGGATGAAATAAAAGGAAGATTTGTTCGGACTACTATAGTGAGTGCTGCCTAATTTTTTTTCTTGGATAGGTTCACACCTGTTTAACTGATCAAGGCAGGCTGTTCCGGCAGACAACAGCCTGCCAGAGCTCACCAAATCCGCCCTAGACAGATACTGCCATTCACCTCTTGACCCTATAGACTAGAATGGAATCTGGCTTCCTTCCAGCCAAAATGCTGGCTTTCGGCCAGACAAAAACTGTTGCACGCAACATTTTTTGTCTGGCTGAAAACCGGCACTTACGCCGGAAAGCGCCCGGATCCGATGATAGACAATGGAGTCCAGCAGTGAATGTGAATATCCAGCTAAGGTTTTAGTGAAGTCCAGCAGGCTCTTCTCTACCGGAACAGTTAAACAGAGGTGTGAACCTACCCTAAGAAAGCAAGTAGGTTTTTAATATATGTGAATGGGATGAGTAGTTGTAATTACACTGCGCCACCGCTGCGAAGGAGATAGTGCACAGATCATTTTGAAGCAGAAGCAGCGCTAGCACGAGGGCCACTACCCCTTCAAACAGCTGACCAGGGGTGCCGGAAGGGGTGATGTTGATGCTGATGACAAAATCCTGTGCTTCCACCGTACGTGTACAGCAACGCTAAAGCCATGGCAGGTACACCCTGCTTCACTGCGCATGTGTCAGAAGTAGAAAGCCTGGTCCTGTTAAAGGGATTGTGCAGGATTACAAAAAGAAGGCTGGTTTCTTCCAAAAAACAGCCCTACACCTGTCCATGGGCAGTGTCTGGTATTGCAGACCAGATCTATTGAAGTAAATGGGGCTGAGCTGTAATATCACACACAGCCTGTGGACAGGTGTCGTCACGCTTTGGTGTGGGAGGGAAACACCACACCGAGCATAGGAGGGAAGGGGGGAACAGGAAATCAGGCCTGAGAACTAGGGAAGGAAGATGGACACCTCCTCGTGAGAACCCTAACCAAAATCCTGACTGACTACCAGTATGAACAGACCCCAGAGGTAGGCGAGTTCATACGCAGGATTACCTAGTCCTATAGTACCCTGGTACTAATGGCAGGGACGAGACTACCTGTTCCTCCAAAATGAAGGACGAACAGGAGTCTACTTCAGGCCTAATACAAATAATAGGGAAATGCAACACACAGAACCCAAACAAAATACGAAAGGGAAAGGAAAGACTTAACTCCAAAGAGGCTATGGGAGCACCAGGAACAGCCGAGATCCAACCACAAACAATCCACAGAAGCTATAAACCGCACAGCATAGTGGGAGAAGCAACTATAAATAAGGAAGGTTAAAATGACCACATAAGCAACACCTGGAGGTAAGGAGTGTGGCCATTACCAAAAACAACACAGACACTTATTGATCCACAATGAAAACCTGTCAGATCAGACCACGTGTTGCCAGTCTCTCAGATCTCCTGCTACTCACTGTCTCGGTACATCCGTGACAGGTGTGGTGCTGTTTTTGGAAGAAAGAAGCCATCTTTTTCTAGTCCTGGATGACCCCTTTAATAACCTGCTAAATGTATATAAAGCACAAAGAAGAATCCAGCAACTGTATTGTTAAGAAAACATGTACGGGAGGTCTGTCAGCTTGACCTTCGGAAATGTTATCATGAACTTTCCAGAAGTTGAGAGAAGACGCTGAGATAGTAGCGAGTATCCAGATAGAGGGCAAAGTAAAATCTCATCTTACAGACCTGAGCTCTGTTAAAAACGTTCCCCTTGTGGTCTAAAAGCTGTCTGTAATATAAAAGTTGTCCAAATCAGACAATATTGTCAAGATTACCCTATAATCGAAAGGATATGAGGACCTTCCAACAATCCACCAAAAGCAGATGTCAGAGTGAAGAGAAATCAGGCATGTTGGATTTCAACATCTGATCCTTGTTTTTTTCGTCCCTATGTTGGATTTCAACATGCCTGATCCTTGGTTTTTATGTCCCTATGTTGGATTTCAACATGCCTGATCCTTGGTTTTCCTGTTCTTATGCTGGAGTTCAACATGCCTGATCCTTGGTTTTTTTGTCCCTATGTTGGATTATAACATGTTCGATCCTTGGTTTTCTTTCCCTATGTTGGATTTCAACATGCCTGATCCTTGGTTTTCTTTCCCTATGTTGGATTTCAACATACCTGATCCTTGGTTTTCCTGTCTCTATGTAGGATTTAATATGCCTGATCCTTGGTTTTCCTGTCTCTATGTAGGATGTAACATGCCTGATCCTTGGTTTTCCTGTCTCTATGTAGGATGTAACATGCCTGATCCTTGGTTTTCCTGTCCCTATGTAGGATTTAACATGCCTGATCCTTGGTTTCCCTGTCCCTATGTAGGATTTAACATGCCTGACCCTTGGTTTTCCTCTCACTATTGAAATAAACTTACACCATTGGCTAAGTCATGCACATTTGTGGTGGAGTTGGGAGAAATGGCAGTCAGCAACTTTGGCAGTCATTCATGATGCCTCTTCTGCATCTTCACCAGGCCACTGGAGGTGCAGACTAGGACTATCATAGCAGGATTAGGATTTGTACATGTTCCATTCATGCTCTCATTTATCTTTATATTACTAAACACGTCCTACTCCCAACACTAAACTGTTACTAAGAACTTTTTGGAAATGGATGATGTGGTCTGTAACTTTCCTTGAAGCTTTCTCTGGAGATCTTATTCTTGGCAGCTTCCATCCTAGAATACTGATAATAAAATGTCAAGCAGATGTCCACCTGTGAGGCATCAAAAGTCTGCTGCAATTAAAGACGTCCTGCAGCGGCACAAGGGAACAAGAAATAAGCATAGAAGATATTATGATGAGCAGCTCAGTCTAACCACGATTTACCGAGGAATAATCAAGGCGTCAAGACATGACATGTAACCAAATAACGAGTGTGTCCTTCACGGGAGAAGGTCATTGCAGCTTCACATTGCACTAAACTGTTTACTAAGGAAGGGACATACCTTGCTACAACCAAAGCCCTACATATAATACATCCTTCCACATGGACACAGTATATCCTCTCAACAGCTATTGCCTCCAACCCACCTTACATATGCACACTTGGCGCCATTAAGTATGCATGCCCCCTGGTACTGGCTTAAGGTGCATTTAGACGCACCAATAATCGTCCAGAATAATCGTCCTCTGTCACTCTCTGCTATTCCACTGCCTGGTACTGTCAATCCAAGTAGCGAGGGAGTGGCTAGCCACAGAAATAAGTGGGTTGGGTGCAACAAAACCAATGGTGACGCCCTCACTGCACCAAAGGCATAATTTCCATATTAAGAAAAAGTATCATAATTTAGACCAACAAAAGAAAAACAGCGTCTTAATCGTTATAAAAAGAAAAGTTATGCAATTTTATATTATACTTTGTATTTCATTGCCTTCTCATTTTCAAGACCTGTGCTTGCTTTTATTTAAAGGGGCATTCCAGGACTTTGTTATTAACGGCCATCAACATATGGTTTGTGAGGGGTCTAAGACTTTCAACCCCCTCCAATTAACTGTTTCAATGTAGCTCCGGAGCAGACTTGACACTGGGGGTCATTTACAAAGACAGGTGTTTTACGCCCGTTTTTGATTCCCCCTGCTCTGCCGGAGGATGCTCCTAATTTATGACGAGGCACAGCACACGCTGCGTTATAAATTAGGTGCATTCATTGGCAGTCTGTTCACTGGGAGCAAAAAATGACTCCACTCTCTGGGTGAAGTAGATTTCGCCAACATTTATGCCTATTTCCAGGCATAAATGTTAGTAAATTTGCCAGGGACAATGTTTCGGCCCCTGCCACTCCCAAATGGTGAAAACGAAGTAAAAACGCCCGTGCAACAATATATTGTCCAAAGGCATTTAAAAGGGGTCTTTCAACTTTTTTTATGCCAAAAACTGGTGTAAGGATGTTAGTAAATGACCCCCCATTGTGTAGTGGATGGAACTGGTAACTGCAGCGCTGCTCCCATTTACTTCAATGGGAGTGGTAACCCGCTGCATCCACTATACAATGGATGGAACTGTGTAATTCCGGCACCACACCTACACTGAAATAGCGGATTGGTGGGGGGTGTTGGATCTCCACCCATCAGATTCCGATAGGTCATCAATAATAAAATCCTGGAATACCCCTTTAATTGTATACCTGCAAGGACTGAAAATCTGTCATGTGATAATCGCACCACTGCTGGGCTTCTTCCTGCGTATGCCCTAGTGGTTGCAATCAGGGGCAGAATGGGAATTTTAAGTGGCCCTAAAAAAAACTAAAAGTGGTCCCATGTTGTAGGGGGGTCCAAATTGACAGAAGGCGAGACAAAAGGAAGTAGGCAGGGCCTGCAATACCATAGTGCAGAACATAATACCGCCCTGCAGAACCAAATACCACAGCACAAAATACTGCCGCCTGCTCATAGTATTAAACCGTAACATAGTGCCATGGGGGCACCTGAGGCCGCTGACCAGATGTATACGTGCCTGATGCTCCTACATTAATTATTGCTCAGAGCATCAGATCTTTATGTTCCTGGCTGGCAGCCATGAGAAGGGCTCGGGTAGACCCCTAGCATCGGCCCACTGGAAAATTTCCATGTAGGGCAGGGGTGGCCAACCTGTGGCTCTTGAGCCACATGCGGCTCTTTGCTTCTTCAAGTGCGGCTCTAGCTGTGGCGCCGGGAAGCAGTCAGGCCGGCTCACTCTCCACCCCATGTTCAGATCTCTTTTCCTGATCGGGCCCTGTTACTACTTTGCAGCTCCAGCTCACTCTCCGCTACGTCCTGATGCACACAGTGTGAGAACGTAGTACCTGGAGACACGCACTATGACCGGACGTTGTGCTCATCAGGTCACAGTGGAGAGCGTGTCAGACCTGCAGAGTAGCAGGTGCCCAGTGCCTGATCAGGAGAGGGAAGAGATTTTTTTTAATTATAGAACTGAGCATGGGGTCTAATCTAAGCATGGGAGGTTCTGATTTGAGCATGGGGGGCATGTCCTGATCTGGGCAATGGGGGTCTGATCTGAGCATGGGGGGGGGGGGGGGGGGGGGAATCTGAGCATGGGGTGTCTTGTTTGAGCATGGGTTTGTCAAGTCTGACCATGGGGTCAGATCTGAGAAAGGGGGAGATCTTAGCATTGGGGGGCAGATCTGAGCACTGAGGGTCTGTTACTGGGAGTCTGATTTGTGTTGTCTGATCCGAGCATGGGGGTCTTATTTTGGGGGTCTGATTTGGAGATCTGATGAGGTTTGGGGGTCTTATTTTAGGTCAGATGAGGATTGGGGATCTGATTTAGGAGTCTGATCTGAGGTCTGATGAAAAATGTTTTTTTTCTTTTCTTCTCTTATTTTTCTTTGTTAAAACCTAGGTGAATCTTGTAGGGTGAAAAGTACGGTGATTCGTGTGTAAATGTGTAGCTTGTGGCTCCTCGTAGTCATACGTTTTTTTTTTTTTTGGCTTTGTGTCTGTAAAGTTGGCCACCCCTGATGTAGGGTCTATGGCCAGTCCGCCCATGGTTTCAAGTAAAATTACACGTCTTACCCCAGCACAGCATGAAATACGCATAAAAGTTAAAAAGTAAAATAAAAAAAAAGTTTAAAAAAAAACAAAAAAAAAACACACTCAAACACAAGCGACTTCTGTAAAACCATCAATTTATTATCATTCCTTTTGACAGGTTGGAAATGCTCAAGGGGAAAAATACACTTAAAACACCTTTTACAAATACGATCGAGTAAAAAGATTCAAGCGGCAGAATCTCATTGGCAGCTCCTCCACGGCGTCCTTGAAGATTCTCCAGCGTCACAGCCTGGGAGCAGAGTAAAAGAATTTTAGTAATAGTTCCAGCATAGCCCTTAAAAAAAACAAAAAACTAGAATATGTTACACCCATGAGCGTAGGGATGGCATGTGAAGCCGACTCTGATCCATGACGGGGCCCAAAGGCCTGTCTACCAATATTATACATGGCACATGGTAGGTGGGGATCTCTGTCACAGGTTTTGCATTGGGGGTCCAGCAGCTCCAGATCCAGAGGAAATAATACGAATTGGGTTACATCGGGGGAGCATGCATGGAAAATATGCTGACAGAGGGTCCAAGCGCCGCCGCTCCATTCAATTTATGGGACTGCCAGAGTAGAGGAAAGCTGTACTTGGCAATCTCCTATATAGAAGAATGGAGAGGCCGCGTACTCGCTCCTTTCATTTGCAGGCTCGGGACCACCATTCTCATAATTTTGAGCGGTCGGACCTCCACTCATCAGATACTTATGCCATTATATCTTAGGACAACCCCTTTAAAGGACCAGCTGGAAGACATCCGTGGTAATACCTGTGATGTGTGACTTTAAAACAATCCATTCACTTGCTCCGTTACGGGATCCAGATCGATGTCGTAGAAGCAGGGTCTGGTGGGGAGGCCGGGCATCGTGCTCATCTATAGGAAACAAGAGCTACGTCAGTCTGGTCCTGTATTTAGAGAATCCTCAGGCTCGTATATCTTTTCAGATTAAACTAGAGATCGTTTAATATATTAGGAAATTTTATTGCAAGCAATTTCCTAATAAACATCTATAACGTGAATGGCTCCCTTAAAAGGCATCTGTCAGCAGTTTTGCACCTATGACACTGGCTGACTTGTGCGCTTGGCAGCTGAAGGCATCTGTGTTGGTCCCATGTTCATATGTGTCCGTATTACTGAGAAAAATGATGTTTTGTTATATGCAAATGAGCCTCTAGGAGCAACGGGGGCGTTACCGTTAGACCTAGAGGCTCTGCTCTCTCTGCAACTGCTGCGCCCTCTGCACTTTGTTGTGCCGTTCTTCTCTTAATATGCCTGGAAATGTATGCATAAATTGACAATTGGGCGTCACCAGTTAGGGGGTCTGTCCCCTCAAAGCCTGACATTGCCCAATCAGTGCTGACAAACGCCCAGTTGACAAATTTATACCCAAATATTTAGGAGGAATAACAGAGTAACAACACAAAGCAGAGGTCTAATAGTGGACGCTCCAGATTTTTTATTTCAAGGGGATTCATGTAGTTACTAAAACAAGAAGTGAATGGCGACAGGTCCTTAAAGGGGGTTTCCCATCAGAATGTATTATAACCCATTCTAAAAGAGAGGATGGAGGTTGTAGTCCCATTCACTAGTGAAAACCCCATTGAAATAAATGGGTACTTTGGAGACTTCACCATGGGTTGTCCAAGATTGAGAAAATAGGTTTAGAAATAAGGATTTGGTCCCCCCCCCGCCTTAAACAGCGCCACCCTCGTCCATGGTCTATATCTGGTATTGCAGCTTGGCCCTAATTCAAGTGAATGGAGTGGCGCTGCAGTATCAGACACAGCCCGGTTTTACAGTAGTAAGAATTATGGGCTATTTAATCGTTTGGCCAAAACCCAAGCAGGAGACGCATCTTAAGGACTCTTCTAGCAAGATGGAAAACATTAAAGTAATTAATTGGGGAAGCAAATCCTTAATCCAATGATCTCATCCCATTTTATGCGCGCACTTCACGCTTTCCTCTGCCGGTCTCTGGCCTTAGCTGACAGACTGCATCATGGTGTGAATTATGACACATCACTGAGGACTGTCGCTGGTTTATTTTATGTCGCTGTGATTTGTAAGGGTTAAATATTTACTGCACGGAAATACAAGATGCAGAAATGGTAATAATGTACAATCAGTCTATAAGGGGCAGACTTAAAGACATCCCATGATTAATGTAAAACAATCAGATATCATATAGTACATGACCATCTCTAACAAAGCTAGAACCAGCCCTGCACCTCACATGGCTTCAGAGAGCTCCCCATTTATTGCTTCAATTGCTTTGCTAGGTTCGCTTCAGGCTGGCAGCTCGGGGGGTGTCCTTTCTGCAGCTCTCTCCCTATCTCAGCTCAGTGGGGGTCCTTTCTGCAGCTCTCTCCCTATCTCAGCTCAGGGGGGTGTCCTTTTTGCAGCTCTCTCCCTATCTCAGCTCAGTGGGGGTCCTTTCTGCAGCTCTCTCCCTATCTCAGCTCAGGGGGGTGTCCTTTCTGCAGCTCTCTCCCTATCTCAGCTCAGGGGGTGTCCTTTCTGCAGCTCTCTCCCCATCTCAGCTCAGGGGGTGTCCTTTCTGCAGCTCTCTCCCCATCTCAGCTCAGGGGGTGTCCTGTATGCAGCTCTCTCCCCATTTCAGCTCAGGGGGTGTCCTTTCTGCAGCTCTCTGCCTATCTCAGCTCAGGGGGGTCCTTTCTGCAGCTCTCTCCCTATCTCAGCTCAGGGGGGTCCTTTCTGCAGCTCTCTCCCTATCTCAGCTCAGGGGGTGTCCTTTCTGCAGCTCTCTCTCTATCTCAGCTCAGGGGGTGTCCTTTCTGAAGCTCTCTCCCTATCTCAGCTCAGGGGGTGTCCTTTCTGAAGCTCTCTCCCTATCTCAGCTCAGAGGGTGTCCTTTCTGCAGCTCTCTCCTTATCTCAGCTCAGGGGGTGTCCTTTCTGCAGCTCTCTCCCTATCTCAGCTCAGGGGGTGTCCTTTCTGAAGCTCTCTCCCTATCTCAGCTCAGAGGGTGTCCTTTCTGCAGCTCTCTCTCTATCTCAGCTCAGGGGGGTCCTTTCTGCAGCTCTCTCTCTATCTCAGCTCAGAGGGTGTCCTTTCTGCAGCTCTCTCTCTATCTCAGCTCAGGGGGGTCCTTTCTGCAGCTCTCTCCCTATCTCAGCTCAGTGGGTGTCCTTTCTGCAGCTCTCTGCCTATCTCAGCTCAGAGGGTGTCCTTTCTGCAGCTCTCTTTCTATCTCAGCTCAGGGGGGTCCTTTCTGCAGCTCTCTCCCTATCTCAGCTCAGGGGGTGTCCTTTCTGAAGCTCTCTCCCTATCTCAGCTCAGAGGGTGTCCTTTCTGCAGCTCTCTCCTTATCTCAGCTCAGGGGGTGTCCTTTCTGCAGCTCTCTCCCTATCTCAGCTCAGGGGGTGTCCTTTCTGAAGCTCTCTCCCTATCTCAGCTCAGAGGGTGTCCTTTCTGCAGCTCTCTCTCTATCTCAGCTCAGGGGGGTCCTTTCTGCAGCTCTCTCTCTATCTCAGCTCAGAGGGTGTCCTTTCTGCAGCTCTCTCTCTATCTCAGCTCAGGGGGGTCCTTTCTGCAGCTCTCTCCCTATCTCAGCTCAGTGGGTGTCCTTTCTGCAGCTCTCTGCCTATCTCAGCTCAGAGGGTGTCCTTTCTGCAGCTCTCTTTCTATCTCAGCTCAGGGGGGTCCTTTCTGCAGCTCTCTCCCTATCTCAGCTCAGGGGGTGTCCTTTCTGCAGCTCTCTCCCTATCTCAGCTCAGTGTGGGTCCTTTCTGAGCTCTCTCCCTATCTCAGCTCAGGGGGGTCCTTTCTGCAGCTCTCTGCCTATCTCAGCTCAGGGGGTGTGCCCTTTCTGCTGTAGCTCTTTCCCTGTAACTGCCATTGCTAAAGATATGGCTGGTGGGAGTTGAAGATTTAAATTGAGCATGTGCGACCACCTCAGTGAGGTGGACAAGAGATAAGGAAAAGAACAAACACCAGGTGGCGCTATACAGATACATTTAATTGAATAACTCAGTGGCTATACAAAATTTTTAATTACATGCAATTACGAAAGTATTCAGATCCAGGTGCCGATTTGAAAAATTTAGATTGTGTTTCAAGGCACTGCCGCTTTAAAGGGGTATTCTGGCTGGAGCACCTTATCACCTATCCCAGGGGTCAGCAACCTTCGGCGATCCAGCTGTTGTGAAACTACAATTCCCAGCATGCTCCATTCATTTCTTTGAGAGTTCTGAGCACAGCAAGTATGCATGCTAGAAGTTGTAGTTTCACAACAGCTGGAGTGCCGAAGGTTGCCTACCCCTGCCCTATACTGTGGATAGGGGATAAATATTAGATTGGAGGGGGTCCTACCACTCGGTCACAGAGAATGGGAACCCTGTACCCTGCGGGGCCCCTCGAAATGAATGGAATGGCAGGTTGAGCACTGCCGCTCCATTCCTCTCTGTACTCCCATAGACCGAAATGGGGCTGCAGAAGGTCAGCCTGCTGTTCCATTCATTTTGAGGGGCCCCAAGGGATACCAGGGTTTCCGCTCTTGTGACTGGTGTGGACCCCAGCAGTAGGACCCCCATCTAATACTTTAAAGGGCTATTCGTACATGGACATGGTTTCTTACCGTTCCGACCAGTGGGTACAAGAAGCCGGCCCCGACGCTGGCTCTTATGTCTCGGATAGGCAGGACAAAGCCTTTCGGTGCTCCTTTCAGTTCTGGGTTATGAGACAAGGACAGATGGGTCTTGGCCATACAGATTGGAAGATTTGCAAAGCCCTGGATATGGTGCAAAGAGAGGACAGATACAAAATGGCATGAAGTGATCTGGTCAGTGACAATGGAGTTGTCCTGGAAACAGCAGAAGCTCCGATGAACGCGCTGTATGGGTTACATGATGCAAAGGGATGACTCACTGGCTCCTCATCGACCTCTGGTGCCGCTTTCAGCTAATTATGTAATTATCCAAGTTAATTGTTATTATGAAAGACACATTACTGGGTAAATCACTTAACATTCATGATAGATGTCCAGCTCGCACGCTGATTAAAGGGGTATTCCGGTTACTTTAAGTAGAGGGGATAACTATTAAGGTAAATACCTTAGATTGTGAGCCCCGGTGCAGACAGTGTGATGTAATGTCTGTAAAGTGCTGCAGAATATAGAGCTATATAAGTGCGTATAATAAATAAAATAAATTCACACTACAGTATGTATTTTACTGTCTGCAAAAATTACAGATGATGTCCATGTTGCATCCGCTTTTTTTTTTGTTCTATCTTTTTTGCAGGAATGCGGAATGGACACACGGATGCGGACAGCATAGGGTGTGCTGCCCGCATTTTCTGCAGCCCCATTGAAATGCTTCCAATCCTCAAAAAATGTGGATCAGATGCAGAACAAAAATACAGTTGTGTGTATGGGGCCTTAGATTGGTGGGGTCCTCCTACCGTTGGGACCCACACCGATCACAAGAACGGGGGCTGCCGCTCCATTCATTTCTATGAGCGTTCCGGAGATAGGCGAGCGATGTACGCGGCTATCTGCGGAACTACCATAGAAATGAATGGAGCGACCTGCCGTTCCGTTCATTGCAGGGAGGTACGGGGTCCCGTTCTTGTGATTAGTGGGGTTTCCAGTGGTAGGACCCCAACCAATCTAATAGTTATCCCCTATCCTGAATATAGAGGATAACTTAATGTAACCGGAATATCCCTTTAAGGTGGGGCTACAAGTAGGTTTTGGTGGCGTTTTTCTGCACTTTTGCGTTTTTAGTAGCTTTCTTTTTATTTTTTTTATAAAAGGTAAAAATGCTGGCTCCAAATGTCATTTGAAGATCTATGGGAAATATGAAATGCAGGACACACAAGTACTTTTTTGCTTCTTTTCAAAGCTGCATGCTGGAGTTCTTGGCAGGGTTTTTTTAAATTATTTTAGACATTTTCTGTGTAGGGGAAAAACATTACATGGACAATTTGCAAAAATACAGATGGACAAAAAATAAATAAAAATACAGCCCCCAAAAAGATGTTGGTAAGAACTGTACATGTATGGAACCTTATAGGGTTAAACTCGGTTCATATTCACAGTATCGTAATGATTTATGATGCCGTCAGTTCCTTCCTGATCATAGCTCTACTGTACTGATATCATTGTGTGAGTACAGTACAGCGGACCTTTGGTCAGACAGGAACTCACAGCATCATTAACCGTTACAATGCCGTGAGTTCACCGAGAGAACTAGCATTCGGTCTGGGACATGCAGCCTTTACAAGGAGTACCTAAAGAGGATAATCCCTTTGATTCTGCTAAAAACCAACTGTAGTTTCAGGTCATGAAAAGCTAACTGTGCCATTGAATCTAATGATTGTCAATATGGATGCGTGTAGCATCTCACCCAGAATGCTTAGATGAGTGACGTAAAAAGAATCCAGGAGAGGGTTGTTTCAGCAGTGTAGTTTGCTGAGGCACTTTTTCAAATTGTTTAACGGCTGAATTTTTTATGGAATGGGAGAGAGGTTTGGTACTGAGACTTGCCATTCCCTCCCCTAGCCCATTTGGTAGTGAGACTTGCCATTCCCTCCCCTCTCCAGTACACTACTTCTGTTATTTTGAAAGTGCCTAGGTGAGGTAACCACTGTCACTGCCAACCCCGACCATACATACAGATCCTGAAGGTGGGCTCCGATGTCATTAAGCTCCAGGGGAAGGTTTTAAAGTGGATTCATTTTCAGCATGTGCATTCTTGACTACCACATGCAAATATCCGACTGTGAATCAAGCAGAGTAGATTCACAGCCGATGCAGACCATGCATTTCTACAAAACCTGGCAATCTGTGACTCGGGGACTGCTGTGTTACGGCTATGTCATAGTATCTAGCCTTTTTTTGTCTCCAGTCCTTTATAAACGGGACTAACACAACACTAGAGCAGAACAATCCAAAAGAAACAAGTTCTCATGTGGTTTCTGGATCTCCCTTCAGCAGGCAAAAGCTATTTTTTCATTGTCAATGCATGAGGACAGAGTGCAGGCTGCCATAAACAGCAACCAGTGCTGAATTTCCAGCCATGCAAGCTTATTACAGTGCAGCTTAATGAGAGCAGCTGTAATCATGTAATGCATGCATAGTAATGAGAAATTTCCATAGACTCGTCTGTAAGCAATACATCTGGTGCCAGAATCGGACTATTAGACAGAAATACACGGCATCGCGTAGACGCTGCTCATCTATTCCTGCTGAAGCAGCCTGTCACATACTGTTTTTGCAGGAAATGCTTTTTCCTATGTCAACCACTGATTGACTGACATCTATTGTACCCTCACATTTGAAAAGGATGTTCTTCGGCTGCTGCAGTGTGTATTATATAGGTATTGTAAAAGTACTGGAGGGGGTTTATATTTCACCCCGATTGCTCAGATAGGTGAGATCTGTAACAACGACTGCTGTACACCGCTGTTTCCCCGCTTACCGCCGTGCTCAGCGGTGATCCTTCCATTCACCGCGGCAGTCTTGGGCTCCGTCGCTGTACATGCTGTGGTGCTGAGGATTCCGCTCCACAGGTTCCACTCAGCCCTGGCCACAGTATGCTTGCTGCTGGTTTCTGGTTACACTGCCCTAGGGGCGACGCGCATCACTCCCTGGGCTGCATGAGTTGGGTCATGTGACCTCGCTGCCCAACCCAGGCTCTCCTTCAGGTACTAAAGTGGCTGAGCCCCCTTCCCAGATGCCTCAGTGTCAAGGTCCTTGTGTTTGCTAAGTTACTGATACCCACGTGTGCTCCTGACTTCTAATTTGTTCCTGGATTCTGCTACTCATCTGATCCCTGCCTGTTTACCTTGACTCTCCTGTTGCCAATCCGGATTGCCTGAGCTGTACCTGTGGCGCCAGCCCTGACCTTCTGCCTGTCTGACTACGCCTCTGCCTCATCTTTCGGTCCTGCACTGTTGCTCCTGGTAACGACCACGCCTGACTATGCTTGTACTTCTGGTGCCTACTCAGGTATCTCCTGGTCCACCTGGACCAGCTTCCTCGTTAGCCTGCCCTCCTCAAGAGGTAGCCAGCTGGTGTTCCCCTTGGGAAAGTCTATCCCCACCATCAGGTGTACTGTGAAGAATCAAGGGGTACACTTAGACAACGCCCTTAGAGGAGGTGGGACATGTGGCACAGTGGGTTCACACCCGCTGGTTCGTGACAAGATCAAAGCAATCCAGAAGGCTATATGGTTTCAGCAAAGTATATCTTGCTGGAACTGGTTGATTATTACTTGATTTATGGGCTGGATTTTTTTTTTAATGGTAGGTAGTATTGGTAGAGGGAACGACCATTCCACTCCACTCCAGTACAGCTATTCCCCATATCATGAGGCGTTCCCAGGTGTAGTCACTGGGATTGTTAGTAGGGGATAAATAGAGGTCAGTAGTCTGTGCAAAGCCTGATCCCCCTCTATTTGGATTTGAAATATATGGGTGAGGTAATCGAATGTATAGTTAGTGCTCAGACGGGTAAAGTGATTTATTTTTACGTCACGTACATTTAGTGGCTGAAAAGTGTTGGATTAAAAATAAAAGTCATTTGGACTTTTAACCCTTAAAATTTTTGAGTCTTTCATTGCTGTCCCCACCACAAGCACACGGGCCCGTGACAGGATGTACCCCAGCTGGTGCAGTACATCTTAATTTACTCTCAGATGCTGCGGTCCACAGCAAAATCTGCAGATGCTACTTGCTGAAGATTCAATGCAAGTTTGACTTCTGTTGGACCTCTGTCCAGTGATCAAATAAGCTTTCGTGTCTGAATGATTTACCGGGCAATAATCTATATACTACTTACCTGTTTAGTGTAGCGCTCAGCCTTTTTCTGTGCCTCGGGGAGCAGTTCTATGTCATCGGCACCATATATCTTCTGTGCAATTATCCTGATCTTATCGGCAATAGGCAACTAGACAGAAAAAGGACACATAATGAGGACCATCTGATGCAATAAGGAGACAATATACAGTATATTCGATAAGGTCAGGCCTGGGCGATACCTCCACGTCATACAGGAATTTAAATCCGCTCGGAGCCTCGGATGCATTCTGCACGGTTCGGGCCAGATCTACTGCGCCTTTCCCACCTTCTGCCCAGTGAGTGCACTTCACAGCATCAAAAGCCCCCGCTTCCTTAGCCAGACGGCAGACCAGTTCCAGCTCCGCCTGTGTGTCGGTTCTGGAGGCAAATGTTTTTATTATTTTTCCCACTTTATCTATCCATAGTATTCAGCACACAGGTCAATTACAACCTTCAGGAGTCTAACACATAGTTATAAATGAATGTTTAAGGCCCACGAGCCAGAGCAGGGAGGCGCTAACAAGCAGTAGCTCCGGCTTTGGCAGGCTAGGTCACTCCATGCATTTCCTGCAATACCACATTTCTCCTCTAGTGGCCACTCATGGTAACTTTCCCATCAAAAAGCGGTTTGCAGGAGCGGCGTCCACGCAAAGGGGATGATCAGTGATGAGACAACCCCTTTATTATCAGTATTTAACTAAAGAAACCCAATATATTTAAAGGGGTTATCCAGGATTTTCTTATTGATGGCCTATCCTAGCCTCAGGATAGGTAAACCATATCTGATTGGTGTGGGTCTGACTCCCAGGAACCCCGTCGATCAGCTCTTAGAGCAGGCCATGTCGCTCCAGTGAGCACTGCGGCTTCTTCCTAACCCAGTGATGTCATGTTCATCAGTCAAATGGCCTACGTGCAGCTCAGTGCAACAATACCAAGCGCAGCCCCTACACAATGGATGGCGCTGTGTTTGGTAAGCTGCGCGGAGGTTGCGGCGCTCAACTGAGCTCTGTATCCTCTTCAAACAGCTAATTGGCGGGGGTGGCATGATTTGGACCCCCCACCGATCAGATATTGATGATCAGACAATCTTCATCTCCGGTGTCAAAATATATATTAATGGTCCTTACTTGAAAGCGTTGACAGCGACGACCACCGGTACGCCAAACGTGGTGGCATTCTGGATCTGTTTATGGAGATTACTGCATCCTTTTTCCAGTAGCTCCAAGTTCTGGGAGACAGAAAATAGATAATAAGCATATAACCGCCAATAATTATAGTATACTAATTATCATTCAGAGAAAAATCTATCCTGGGCATTGTAAAGCTGGTCACAGAAGCCCCCCTTAATTTGGGTTATAAAATAAACTGCTTACGTACAGCACATTCCACTGGTTGTCCACAGTGCCACCCCTGCCCACTGGTTGTATGTGGTATTGCACCTCGGCCCCAATCACTTGAATATACACATTGTTTCAAATTATTATGCAGATTTTATTTTTCTCTGATTTTCCTAAATGGTCGATGCAAATGACAGTCAGTATAATTTTCAAGTCATCGAATGTATAACATTTTTACTTTATTTTTATTATAAAATGCACAGCCGCCCTCCATTCACTTTTATGGGCTGACGGAAATAGCCGAACCAACGCGCGACTATTTTCGACGGCCCAATAGAAAATGAATGGAGGGAGGCTGCGCATGCGCAGTGCACCCTCCAACACTTTCGGGGCTCCGTTCTCATTGTAGGTGTGGGTCCCAGCGGTGGGACCCGTACCTATCAGACAATGGGGACATATCCTAGCGATATGCCCCCATTGTCTGAGATTAGACAACCCCTTTTGCATAATAATTTGGAATGCGGAGTACAAGAGCTGCAATACCAGACACAGCGCATGGACACAAGTCGGGAAAGGGGCGGACCTAAAATGTGCCATTTTGCACCAAAATTGTGTCAGGAGAGAAAAGTGTCTATTCCTGCACCAGATTTCTCATCCAGCCTTAGCCCCTGTGATAAATCTGGTGCAGGTCTAGACAACCGGGCCAAGCTTACACCATTATATAGATCAGTAAATCTAGGCCTTAATGCCTCACCATTTTCAAGGTGTCTTTCTTGCTGTCAGTGAATGGAAATAGCCATGATTTAATGTCAGAGTCTGTAAACGGCTCCTAACTTGATGCTGTTCTACACAGCAATAATGTAGCTCCAGCAGGGCCGGATTTCATCACACAGCCGCACAGTGTTTGGCACTTATGTAATGCGTGAAGGACGGGCGCCAAGTTTTCCAGGTGCCGAAAAAACCGTATAATCTACAACAATTACCACTAAAATATAAATAGTGGCTATGTCTCGGTCTCTTCCATGTGCAGAGCAGATTCATTTGTGCTTATTACAAGGTCGCTCTGCTATCGCAGGCAGCTGTCTGTGAAGGACACTGATGAGAAAATTGTCAAGGAAGCATCACAGCTATTTAACTGTTTGTGTGGGAGATGTTAAGATTATATAACATCGCCATTCTCATACCGTACTCTCCCTGATCACGGCCACATTGCTTGGCATTAAAGGGACAGTGTTCTATAAAGCAGTGCAGGAAAAAGCGGCATTCAGATTTCTTCTGGTTGCCAATGGAAACAGTCAGCAGTTTGTTGACAGGCAAAGCCCAGCCTGTCTATGCTCCTGTAGGAACATTAACAACCTAACTGTTTTGCCCGAGTCCAGCTCGGGCTGTGGGGAAAGTACTTAACTGTTCGGCCTGAGCCCAGCTCGGGCAGAAGGTGAAGGGGGGTAGCTGCTCATATCTCTGCTTTGGGACTGGTCTTGTTTGAAAGCTGACATTCCAGGCTTTCATAAAAGACAAAAATGACAGCATTAGCACAACTAGGAGATAGCACAGTTATAAAATCGAGTAATAATCGGGAATATATGCGGTAAAACCTGCTTTTACTTTTACTTTCAGCTGCATTTACTGCATCCCGATTTCTAACAGTGATATCTTCCCATGTAGTGAAGATAATGCTGGTATTGTTGGAAACCTTGTAATGTCAGCTTTCAAACAATACAAAGGCCACATCTCTAGCTGCTACCTATCCAAAGATATGCGCAGCTAAAACTTTAAATCTGGAGGAGGAGGGGGAGCAGTTGGGGAGCTGACAGCCTGCACGAGGAAATAAAAATAATAAAAAAATATATAGAAATGGGTCATTATCATCATTGTACTGACCCACATAATAAAATATGTGATTTATACCACATAGTGACCCCTGTAAATAAGTTCCACAAAATAATATTACAATTGATGTTTTTTTATCTTTCTCCCTAAAAATAAAATAATAAAAGTTAGTTAATAGACTATATATACCCCCAAATGTTTCATGATGTTCCCTAAAAAACCTATAACTAATCTCGCAAAAGAAAAAGAAAAAAATTAGGAGAAATTTTTTTAAAAGTTATTACTTCTGGAACATGAAAGGGGAAAATGTTACTGGTCCCTAAGGCTAAAACTAATTATGTCACTAAGGGGTTAAAAATGCAATTGTGTCCCCCGAGTTGTACGCCAACAAGATTTACTTCAGACATATATTAAAAATCTACAATAAAAAAGTGACATTTTGGGAGGGTCTTTCCAATTTTAATGAAACAAGTATATATTGTGGCTCACCCGTATCTGTCAATGCGGTAAGGGTGCTCTGCTTTTTGGATGTATCACCTATGCATCCGGTATAGAGAGTTGCAATTATTTGAAATTAAAAGCAGGCACTCACCAGCTGGTTAGTCTAATAAGTAGTAGCTTTATATATTGAGATAAAATTTACAATAAAATATACATAAAATTAACATATAATACACTGAGGATAATAAGACATTAAGTATCCTACTTCAATATCCTGCCGGGTGAACAAATATCAAGCTTTGGGTCTATGAGTGTATATAATCAATTAAATCAACATCCTGTGTAAGATAAGGAACATACATGCATCCTTTGGTGAACAAAAAATCTGTGGAAAATAAAATCAAAATCCTGTGCAAAGTAGATAATACAAAAATAGTATGCTGGTGATATATTATAGGTAAATATAGTGATAAATAGGGTCGTGCATAGACCTAGTAGCAATTCCTCAGTTGAGGTATATATTGTTTCAGTTCAATGGCAGTTCCTCTATGTGTTTAGGCAGTAAGGCTTAGGTAAAGAATAGTCGGGTGTTAGAACTGGGGCGTCCCCCTAGTTCTTCAAACCCTCTTACCTTGCCTCTAGTTCAGGCTGAACCTTTAAAGGTGTCTCTCTCCTAAACGCTGGGGTCCTTGGTATAGGATCCAAATGTATAAAAGTTTTCCTCTCGTCGGTCTCAGCGTTCCACGAGGGTGCTTCCGTGCGTCTCAGCAATCAGGAAGTGATCTCTGCGTTCCACGAGGGTACTTCCGTGCGTCTCAGCGATCAGGAAGTGATCTCTCCAATTCTCGTGGGCTCGCGTAGTCTCGCGATCAATTAGTCCAGCTAAATTTTCACTGGATTGTAGCTGCAGACTCAACGGTATTCTTCCAACTTTTTACAGAATAGGGTGGGTAAATACTCGCAGGAACCAGCCAGACGCGTTTCGAGGGTCCTCCCTCTTCCTCAGTGGCTATACTGCGAGTGTTACCCTTCTCACTTATATACTGTGGTTCTCTGAGATCCCACCCAACTCCGATCTGGATTTCACTTATTCTAATTAGGTTAACTCTTCAGTGCAAGGTACTACTTCAATATATATATATATATATAGATTAAATTTCTCACTAGCTTTCTAATCTTTATTATTTAAAAGATATATATCAGGGTATATACGAATATAATTTAAAAATATATAAAAATATAAATAGTGCAAATATATAAGCGCTAGTTTAGAATCCTTAAATATATAGATCTGGGATAACAATTACTTATTCATTACTTTTCCATAATAGTTCCAAGTATTTGAACAATACTCCAAAGTCCAAATAACATAAAAAGCGTCCTAAGATCTTAACAGACGCAGTGGACACAAAAAATACAAAAAACGCATCAAAACCGCACCCAATAGCTAAAAACCGCATATGCGTTTTCGGTGCGTTTTGTGTCAAAATAAACTCCCCCATTCATCTTCATGACTCCCCATCATTTATACCTCCTCCTTCTCATCAAAGATATCTCTAGATGTTATATAATGGATATTCAGCATTAATATCTCTGTATTTTAATCTAATAAGTATATCCTATCTTTAATTTTCTTTCTTTATTAATTGGAGATTATCTTCCCTTTTTCTTTTATTCTTTTATTCTTTATTGAGGTATAAGGGGAGGAAGGCCCACCACCGAGGGGAGATCCTGGTGCCGTAAAATAGCTAACCGCAGGATGTCCCGTCAGAGGGGGGCATCCCTCCCTAGAGATTATAGGAAACCAAATAACTCAAAATCTGAGTTCAGTCCCCGTGGGAGAAGAGTTTGGAAGTCAAAAATTCGCCTAGATTCCTGCCTCGACATCCTAGCGATATGGTCTCCACCTCGCCAGTGTATATCCACCTTTTCAAAGGCCATGAAGACCATACCTCTTGGATCTTTATTATGACATTGTTTATAGTGTAATGACAGGGAGTGTTTTTCATAGCCATTTTTTATATTAGTCACATGTTCTGCTAACCTCTTTTTTAAGGTACGTTTAGTCCTCCCAATATATTGTTTCTTTCTTATGCCAATGCAAGAAACAATATATTGGGAGGACTAAACGTACCTTAAAAAAGAGGTTAGCAGAACATGTGACTAATATAAAAAATGGCTATGAAAAACACTCCCTGTCATTACACTATAAACAATGTCATAATAAAGATCCAAGAGGTATGGTCTTCATGGCCTTTGAAAAGGTGGATATACACTGGCGAGGTGGAGACCATATCGCTAGGATGTCGAGGCAGGAATCTAGGCGAATTTTTGACTTCCAAACTCTTCTCCCACGGGGACTGAACTCAGATTTTGAGTTATTTGGTTTCCTATAATCTCTAGGGAGGGATGCCCCCCTCTGACGGGACATCCTGCGGTTAGCTATTTTACGGCACCAGGATCTCCCCTCGGTGGTGGGCCTTCCTCCCCTTATACCTCAATAAAGAATAAAAGAATAAAAGAAAAAGGGAAGATAATCTCCAATTAATAAAGAAAGAAAATTAAAGATAGGATATACTTATTAGATTAAAATACAGAGATATTAATGCTGAATATCCATTATATAACATCTAGAGATATCTTTGATGAGAAGGAGGAGGTATAAATGATGGGGAGTCATGAAGATGAATGGGGGAGTTTATTTTGACACAAAACGCACCGAAAACGCATATGCGGTTTTTAGCTATTGGGTGCGGTTTTGATGCGTTTTTTGTATTTTTTGTGTCCACTGCGTCTGTTAAGATCTTAGGACGCTTTTTATGTTATTTGGACTTTGGAGTATTGTTCAAATACTTGGAACTATTATGGAAAAGTAATGAATAAGTAATTGTTATCCCAGATCTATATATTTAAGGATTCTAAACTAGCGCTTATATATTTGCACTATTTATATTTTTATATATTTTTAAATTATATTCGTATATACCCTGATATATATCTTTTAAATAATAAAGATTAGAAAGCTAGTGAGAAATTTAATCTATATATATATATATATATTGAAGTAGTACCTTGCACTGAAGAGTTAACCTAATTAGAATAAGTGAAATCCAGATCGGAGTTGGGTGGGATCTCAGAGAACCACAGTATATAAGTGAGAAGGGTAACACTCGCAGTATAGCCACTGAGGAAGAGGGAGGACCCTCGAAACGCGTCTGGCTGGTTCCTGCGAGTATTTACCCACCCTATTCTGTAAAAAGTTGGAAGAATACCGTTGAGTCTGCAGCTACAATCCAGTGAAAATTTAGCTGGACTAATTGATCGCGAGACTACGCGAGCCCACGAGAATTGGAGAGATCACTTCCTGATCGCTGAGACGCACGGAAGTACCCTCGTGGAACGCAGAGATCACTTCCTGATTGCTGAGACGCACGGAAGCACCCTCGTGGAACGCTGAGACCGACGAGAGGAAAACTTTTATACATTTGGATCCTATACCAAGGACCCCAGCGTTTAGGAGAGAGACACCTTTAAAGGTTCAGCCTGAACTAGAGGCAAGGTAAGAGGGTTTGAAGAACTAGGGGGACGCCCCAGTTCTAACACCCGACTATTCTTTACCTAAGCCTTACTGCCTAAACACATAGAGGAACTGCCATTGAACTGAAACAATATATACCTCAACTGAGGAATTGCTACTAGGTCTATGCACGACCCTATTTATCACTATATTTACCTATAATATATCACCAGCATACTATTTTTGTATTATCTACTTTGCACAGGATTTTGATTTTATTTTCCACAGATTTTTTGTTCACCAAAGGATGCATGTATGTTCCTTATCTTACACAGGATGTTGATTTAATTGATTATATACACTCATAGACCCAAAGCTTGATATTTGTTCACCCGGCAGGATATTGAAGTAGGATACTTAATGTCTTATTATCCTCAGTGTATTATATGTTAATTTTATGTATATTTTATTGTAAATTTTATCTCAATATATAAAGCTACTACTTATTAGACTAACCAGCTGGTGAGTGCCTGCTTTTAATTTCAAATAATTGCATCTTTCCAATTTTAATGTGACTGTTGGGAGATTAATCTGCTGCACTGCATTTGGGTGCAGTCGGTTTTTACTAGTTGAGATTACCAGGCAGCATTTGGAGAAATAAATTACCTTTACTAAATTACAGACACTGAACAAGTATTGGAAGAACTGAGCTCAGAAACATGCAGAATTGGGAATACAGCTCTGGACTATGTTGCAATTCAATGGAAGCAGAAGACCAGTGATACAGTCCCGATCAAAAGTTTAAGACCACTTGAAAAATGGCAAAAAATCATATTTAGCATGGCTGGATCTTAACAAGGTTCCAAGTAGAGCTTCAACATGCAACAAGAAGAAATGGGAGTGAGACCAAACATTTTTTGAGCATTCAATTTAATGAAAACAACGAATAAACTAAAACAGGCTGTTTTTCAGATGATCAAAAGTTTAGGACCACACCTCCAAAAAAAATATACACCCCCCAAAACAGAAATCCAACTTCCAAACATGAACCCAGTAATGAGTAGCTCCGCCGTTATTGTTTATCACTTCCAAAATTTGTTTCGGCATGCTTGATGCAAGCGTTTCCATGAGGTGAGTGGGAACATTTCTCCAAGTAGTGAAGACGGCCGCACGAAGGTCATCTACTGTCTGGAACTGTTGTCCATTTTTGTAAACTTCCCTTGCCACCCATCCCCAAGGTTCTCAATTGGATTTAGATCAGGGGAACACGCAGGATGGGCCAAAAGAGTGATGTTTTTCTCCCGGAAGAAGTCCCTTGTCCTGCGGGCATTGTGTACTGTAGCGTTGTCCTGCTGAAAAACCCAGTCGTTACCACACAGACGAGGGCCCTCAGTCATGAGGAATGCTCTCTGCAACATCTGGACATAGCCAGCGGCCGTTTGACGCCCCTGCACTTCCTGAAGCTCCATTGTTCCACTGAAGGAAAAAGCACCCCAGACCATTATGGCGCCCCCTCCACTGTGGCGCGTAGAAAACATCTCAGGTGGGATCTGCTTGTCATGCCAGTAACGTTGGAAACCATCAGGACCATCAAGGTTAAATTTTCTCATCAGAGAATAAAACTTTCTTCCACCTTTGAATGTCCCATGTTTGGTGCTCTCTTGCAAAGTCCAAACGAGCAGTTCTGTGGCGTTCAAGGAGACGAGGTCTTTGAAGACGTTTTTTGTTTTTGAAGCCCTTCAGTCTCAGATGCCGTCTGATGGTTATGGGTCTGCAGTCAGCACCAGTAAGGGCCTTAATTTGGGTCGAGGATCGTCCAGTGTCTTGACGGACAGCCAATTGGATCCTCCGGCTCAGTGCTGATGACATTTTTTGGGGTCTTCCACTTGACTTTTTTGTTCCATAACCCTCAGGATCATTTAAGAAATTCCAAATGACTGTCTTACTGCGTCCCACCTCAGCAGCGATGGCGCGCTGTGAGAGACCCTGCTTATGCAGTTCAACAACCCGACCACGTTCAAAAGGGGAGAGTTTTTTTGCCTTTGCCATCACAACGTGTGACTACCTGACAGAAAATTACAATGAATCCACATCTTTGCACAGATTTGGCCTTTTAAAGGCATGTGGTCCTAAACTTTTGATCAGCTGAAAAACAGCCGGTTTCAGTTTATTCGTTGTTTTCAATTAATTGAATGCTCAAAAAATGTTTGGTCTCGCTCCCATTTCTTCTTGTTGCATATTGAAGCTCTACTTGGAACCTTGTTAAGATCCAACAATGTAAAATATGATTTTTTGCCATTTTTCAAGTGATCTTAAACTTTTGATCAGGACTGTATTTTAGTCTTAAAGGGGTTTTCCAGCAAAAAAACAACACATGATAGGTGATAAATCTTTTGATTGCTGGGGGCCCCACCAATCACAAGAATGGGAGTCCTAAGCCCCCATTTCTCCTCATCGGGAGTGGTGCTCAAAAAATGCTCACATTAATTAAATTTGTATAGATGGTCAAAATGTCTTCACTGAAGTGGGGACCCCCCCCCACCATGATCATCCATCTGTGAATAGTGGAATACCCCTTTTAATCTAAATAACAGAGTGATCAGAGACACAATGGTTGCTAAGGATACAATGTATAACCCTGTAGCTCTCAAAAAGTGTATCCCTAGCAACCAATTGGTCTCAAATAACATCTGGACTGTCATTATACCAACAGGAAAAAGGAGGACAACAACTAGCCACACCATTGCCTATCATGCTCTGCATTATTAATCAGATTTTCAATAAAAATAGGTGGAGAATCTCTGTAGAAACAATGTATATTTATGATGAGTGCAGTCAAAACCTACGGCAGTGCGGTAAAATTGCACGCGGTCATGGTTTTGACTGCATCATGACTGCACCATCACGACCATGCCCTTATGTAAAATGCTCTGCCTTATTAATCAGATTTTCAGTAAAAATAATTACTGTGAATCTTTGTAAAAATGCTGTATATTTATGGTGAGTGCAGTCACCTAGTAAAAACAATGTGTAACAGAAAAGGGTCCTGGTTTTGACTGCACAGTAACGTCTACGTGTGGCTTTACCCTGGACATAACATTACTGTACCGTCAACTGAGTAGAAGGGTAAGTTCACACAAGTCAGATTTGCTGTGGACAATTTCTGCAGTGAATCTGCAAGAAATCCACAAAACAAAGCCGCGGACTGGGGTGCGGACTTCATGTTATGCATTTTGCTGCAGGTTATGCGAAATGATGAAAAAATAAAATGATGTTGAAATACGTAGTTGTGTATTTTGCTGCAAATTTTGACTTGACTTTGTCTCCACTGAATGGGGAAAGACTACAACAAATCAGTGAACAGAACTTGACAGATCTGTTAAAATCATATCCATTTGCCGCAGATTCGACCTGCGCACATCCGCATGGAGAATCTGCTGAATATACTGCAAAGTCAGGGGGATACATTGTATCCCCATATGATAGGACCAAAACAGACACTTAGGTTTTCCTTGGTGCCCCCCCCCCACTGAGATGTTGGAGGCCCTGCCAAAGCTGTCATCGCTCGACTCTCAGGTTCTGCTAAGTGGCGTTCAGGAATATTAGCATGAATCAGGAGAGGAATGCGGCGCTCACAACGGCGCGATTAGTACTTGACTCAAGCACAGAAAATGCATGTGAATAAAGCTCTTGTTTCAGGGCAAACAAAACAACAGCGGGGAAGCGTTTCAGTGCGGAGCACGAGCAGATGACTAAACCTCGCTCTCCTCTATTTATAGGGCAGCAATAGGAAAAACAGCCATTAGAGGCTCACCTCTTCTGTATACTCCTTCGGCAGTGGGACTCCGGCAGTAACCTAGGAGGAAAAAAGAAAAAAAAAAAGAATATATTTAGTAGCTGCCGGGATATTTATTCCTGTGGTACTTCTTCTCAAGGCGCTGAATCCATGCATACGAGACGTATCTATTGAAGGGCTATTTCCGTCTTACGGCATGTTGCCATAACATTCTGATCAGTGGGGTTCTGCTCCCTAGGGTCCTGATGGCCTCTTAGTGAGCAAATATCGAGGCCAACATAACACGAAAGCCTTCCACTCCTCGTTAGGGCTCATTCAGACGGCCGTATGCTGTCCACAAAAACGCGTATCCGTTTTTTTGGGGCGGACAGTTCAGCATGTCCGCAAAAAAACTGATTGCATTCCGTTTTTTTTGCTGATCCGTAGACTTCAATAGGGCCATGTCCTGATTTTCACTGACAAGTATAGGACGTGTTTAATTTTTTTGCTGAGCCGTGCAATGGAAGAAAAGGGCCCCATAGAAGTGAATGGGACAGCATCTAATCCGCAAATAAAACGGATCCGCATTTTTGCGGACAGCATACGGCCGTTTGAATGAGCCCTTATAGAAATGACCGGAAATGAAAAGAACAGTCTTACCGGTAGGCGGAAGATATCTGAAATCACACTTGGGGTATGGTTTAAAAATCACTTCAAGGAAGATGACGGGCAGGGTCCTGGCGATGAACACTGTCCCTAGACCACCCTGTCAGAACTAGTATGCCCTGATGTCCTCCTAATACGGAGTCATCGCCCTGACAAGGGCGGCCCTGTCCGGAACCTTACCCTGAAATGGGAGGCACTAGACGTCCCTACCCTAGAGGAAAGATGATAGACCCCAGGGAAGGGAGAATATAACCCTACGCGTTTCGTCTTTATCTTATTATTGCCCCAGACTCATCAGGGGATAAGGGGCAACAGTTTAGCTGATAATGTGTAAAGGGAGTATACAGGAATCAATAATCCTCCCAGTGTCACTGAAAATTCATTCTGAAAATTTAGTATTATATTGTAGTGACACAAAATCTATTAAAGAAAAAGAGGGGCGGGGGGGGGGGGGGGGGGGGGGGTTAGTTAAATGTCCACCCTAGATGGTAAAGGACATATGGTTAAGAGTGCTGCCATCTACAAAGGGCCGGGGTATTGCCAGATAGTAGATCCCCAGAGAGCGCATGTGGTCACTCTTCTGCACGTGGTTGTGGAAAGCAATCCAAAAACATTCCTTAAACCACATATTCTTATCTTGGCCATTCATGGCTGATATCAAAGGCGGCCGGGGTTATGGAAACAGCTGAGTGGACTAGAGGTTAATGGGAGCTACAAACTTCCTGCACTGAAACTACCCCAAAACAGCTGATCGGCTGGGATGCGGGGTTTTGGACCCCTGCCAATCAGATATCAATGGATAGGCCATCAATACTAAACTCTAAATACGAACCTGGACGAGCCTTTTCCTGGAAATTTAGCACTTACCGTTGGGCCTCCCCCATGCATCTTCAGTGCCCGCACTGTAGCTACCAGAACCACCACATGAGGGCGTAAACCAGAATATCTGCATTTGATGTTGAAAAACTTTTCCATTCCAATGTCCGCTCCAAAGCCGGCCTCAGTCACTGCAAGTCAATGGCGTAAGCAGGGTTATGATGACCTCTACATAAGCAGAACACTTGGCCAATTTGCTTGTATGTCAGTCTTACCGACAAATCCTTCTGGTCCAACCAATTTTAGTGCAATTTTATCGGCCAGAATAGAGGAGTTGCCATGTGCAATGTTGGCAAAAGGTCCGGCGTGAACGAACACAGGGTTTCCCTGTCAAATGTGACATAATCCTGGTATTACAAGCGACGTAGATGCAAAAACACAAGAGTCAGCCTGAACTGTCTGACAGCGCTCACCTCCAGTGTCTGCATCAGATTGGGTTTGATTGCATCTTTCATCAAGACAGCCAGAGCACCACTTATCCCCTGAGAAAACAGGAATCAAGTGTCAGTGGTGTCTCCAAAAGTCCTCACATTCAATTGCCCATTTCTCCTCCAAATGTCTTACCAAGTCTTCCGTAGTGACAGGAGCTCCTTGTTTGCTGGAAGCCACCACCATTTTACCCAGTCGTGACCTCATGTCATCCAGACCATCGGTGAGCGCCAAGACGGCCATGATTTCACTTGCAACGGAGATGTCAAACTGGGCCTGCATCCCACAAAAAGATGGTGTCACAGGACTCTCTTATTATAAATTTAAGGTGGTCACGTCCTAGTCTGTAGACTAGTAGGTTCAGTCAAGTAGAAGAGGAAAAACAACATCATCTGTTCACAGTCTTCAGTGTTTTTGATGTCAGGAGGAAACCAGGACTTTAACCTAAGACCACGGTGCTAACCACTGAGCCACCCAATACCACCGGGTCTGAGACTCTAAGTGCATACTTAGGACCCCCCCACCATACATTGAAGACTGAACAGTCACCTTTATCTAAGTCAGTTTTTCAGTATGTAGATATCCTCAGGATCGTTGGAGGTCTGACACCCAGCACCCCCACAGATCAGCTTACGAGATGCAGCAGAAGGCTTTGTCCACTATGCAGTTGCTCTGGAGTCGCAGCTGGAGTACTCCGGCACTACTATTACCCAGTGGATTGAGCTTTCTGCTTCAGGCACTGTTTTTTTTCCCCGCTGCCAAAAACAGCCAATTGGCTGTTGGGGGTGCTGTGTGTCGGACCCTGACCAATCTGATATTGATGACCTATCCTGAGGATATCTACAGTCTATGAAAACCCCTTTACGTCAATTACGTTAAAGATACAGTACCGTCCTAGTGAACCCCTTCTCTGTTGGAGACTGGCCAATAGTTATCTTCCGAAGGAATCGATCGTTTGTGTCCATTACTGGAAAAAAAAATGCAGATATCTAAGCAAGAGGGACACTATGTAAATCTTGGAAATCTTCAGGACTTACTCGTTGTTATCCCCCTTTCTCCATCACCTGTACTAGTCAGAAGTTTTTTGCTGCCGAGATCTACGGCCCCCTCCCACCAAGGTGCCCCTGAAGTGTGATAACTTAAAGGGGCACTCATATGATGAAAACTGATCACCTATCCACAGGATTCAGTGGGGATCCGACTGCTGGGACCCTCACCAATCAAGACAATTGGGGTCCAGTGTTCCCTATTCTAACGGTGTGGCAGTCTAGTACACACAAGTAATGTACTGGGCTGCAGAGTTTAAATGGAGCTGTGGTATGCCTGCTCGACTGAAGGCAAGAAATCAGATCCTGCTGCCACGATAGGTGGGGGTCCCGGCAATAAAACCCCCACCAATAACTTAGCACCTATTGTTCTGGCACCCCTTCAACTGATGCTATTTTGAAGACAAAGGGCGTTCGCACCGAACATTGATTGGATTTAGGCTTCTCTTCAGTTCATTCACCTTTGGTTAAAGGTCCCTTTACACGGGGCGATATTACAGCAGATTGTTGGGAAGAAGGCGTTCCTTCCCGAAAATCTGCTGATCGCTGGTGGAGGAGACCGCTGCATTTACAGTATGGGGAGGAGTGATCGTTAACGCCATTGCTCTTCCCCATAAGGACTCGTTGTTTGCCGGCAGCAGATCGTGTTTACACGGCAAGATCTGCTGCCTGTAAACGATCGGATTGCCCAATGAAGAAGCGTTTCGCTCGTATATAGGATAGTCGGCGGTACATTTACTATGAACGCTCATTAGTGATAATCTGTGCGATTCTTAACACTTGTATTTTAGAAAGCTGTTTTACTTTCCAGCATTTTCCCACACCTGCCTAAAACTTTTGCACAGTACTGTATGTACATAGGTTAAAGGGATGTGTGTGTGTGCCTAGTCTGGATTATGCCAGATTATCGGAATTTTACTTTAAGTACAGTTTCTATTTTGCTGCATACTTTGTGGACAATTAATGGGAATGTGTCATCAGAAAAGTATGTAAAACTTTTTTTTTTTTTTTTCTTACGTTACATTTCATACGTTTTCGCACAGGCCACTAGCCCTAAAATATGTCCAGGCTTCCTGTTCTTTGACAGCAACCACCCGGGCCATAGAGACACTGGACAGGAGCGACTCATTGATCTCTATGGGAGAGTTTTCTAAGCATGTTCTGTGAGAAGTAAGTCATTCTGCGGGGAGGGGGAGTACATAAACTGTGAACATCACCTACTGAATGGTGGATTCTGTGTTACTTCTATACAGATAATATCTTTCATTGTAATTCTGCTTGTGATAATTGGATGACTGCTGAAAAGTGATTCCTGACTCACTGATTTCTATGGGACAGTTTTCTAGTCATGCTCTATGACCTGTGCAGTGGTCATTCTGCAGGGAGGGGGAGTATATAAACAGTGATCATCACCTATTATGAATGGTGGCTCCTGTGTTATCTATATACAGATGATATATTTAATTGTAATAATGTGATGATAATAAGACAACTGCTGAAAAGAGATCTGTACAGAACAGGATGTCTTGACATATTTTAGGCCTAGTGACCATTGTGAAAACTTCTAGGTTTTTCATTTTTTTTAAAATTATAAATAGTGATTCGAAATTATATTTAATTAAAAAAAATGTTTTAACATAAAAAGGTGATTTAAACAATACGCCATTTTGACATGTTCCCTTTAATTATGCGCTGGTACTAGACTGAAGCACTCCGTAACTTCTGACCTTAATCTGACCTTTCTTAAACTTTCTGCTCGTTGCATTAAATGGGACATTTGCTTCTTTATTGCTTTTTGCTATTTATAATCCCAGTGACAGAAATCCAAACCACTGGGTGAAATAACAAGGACAAGATGGTGGAGCAGCCATCTGTTCCCCACCACAGTGATTTCACACTGAATCTAATCAGAGACTGGCAGCGGCCATTCACTCCTTCTGTGCCCCTGTGTACAACAGAGCAACACGAAAGCCCAAACCTGGCGGGATTAGTCTGCCCAAAATGATGTTGCTTCTTTCTGTAATCGTTTCTTTTGCTGCGCTGAAGTAAATGGAAGATTTCTTTAAATTGAGCAATTTTATGTAAGTTTCTGAAAGGGCATCTGTCAGCAGATTTGTCCCTATGACACTGGCTGACCTGTTCCATGTGCGCTTGACAGCTGAAGACATCCGTGTTGGTCCCATGTTCATATGTGTCCACATTGCTGAGAAATATGATGTTTTATTATATGCAAATGAGCCTCTAGGAGCAACGGGGGCGTTACTGTTACACCTAGAGGCTCTGCTCTCTCTGCAACTGTTGAGCCCTCTGCACTTTGATTGACAGGGCCAGGCAGTGAAAACATCATCACACCTGGCTCTGTCAATCAAAGTCCAGAGGGAGCGGCAGTTGCAGAGAGAGCAGAGCCTCTAGGTGCAACGGCAACACCCCCGTTGCTCCTAGAAGCTCATTTGCATATGTTAAAATCCCATCTTTCTCAGCAATGCGGGCACATACAGTGGGGGAAATAATTATTTGACCCCTCACTGATTTTGTAAGTTTGTCCAATGACAAAGAAATGAAAAGTCTCAGAACAGTATCATTTCAATGGTAGGTTTATTGTAACAGTGGCAGATAGCACATCAAAAGGAAAATCGAAAAAATAACTTTAAATAAAAGATAGCAACTGATTTGCATTTCATTGAGTGAAATAAGTATTTGAACCCCTACCAACCATTAAGAGTTCTGGCTCCCACAGAGTGGTTAGACACTTCTACTCAATTAGTCACCCTCATTAAGGACACCTGTCTTAACTAGTCACCTGTATAAAAGACACCTGTCCACAGAATCAATCAATCAAGCAGACTCCAAACTCTCCAACATGGGAAAGACCAAAGAGCTGTCCAAGGATGTCAGAGACAAAATTGTAGACCTGCACAAGGCTGGAATGGGCTACAAAACCATTAGCAAGAAGCTGGGAGAGAAGGTGACAACTGTTGGTGCGATTGTTCGAAAATGGAAGGAGCACAAAATGACCATCAATCGACCTCGCTCTGGGGCTCCACGCAAGATCTCACCTCGTGGGGTGTCAATGGTTCTGAGAAAGGTGAAAAAGCATCCTAGAACTACACGGGAGGAGTTAGTTAATGACCTCAAATTAGCAGGGACCACAGTCACCAAGAAAACCATTGGAAACACATTACACCGCAATGGATTAAAATCCTGCAGGGCTCGCAAGGTCCCCCTGCTCAGGAAGGCACATGTGCAGGCCCGTCTGAAGTTTGCCAATGAACACCTGAATGATTCAGAGAGTGACTGGGAGAAGGTGCTGTGGTCTGATGAGACCAAAATAGAGCTCTTTGGCATTAACTCAACTCGCTGTGTTTGGAGGAAGAAAAATGCTGCCTATGACCCCCAAAACACCGTCCCCACCGTCAAGCATGGGGGTGGAAACATTTTGCTTTGGGGGTGTTTTTCTGCTAAGGGCACAGGACAACTTATTCGCATAAACGGGAAAATGGACGGAGCCATGTATCGTGAAATCCTGAGCGACAACCTCCTTCCCTCTGCCAGGAAACTGAAAATGGGTCGTGGATGGGTGTTCCAGCACGACAATGACCCAAAACATACAGCAAAGGCAACAAAGGAGTGGCTCAAGAAGAAGCACATTAAGGTCAGGGAGTGGCCTAGTCAGTCTCCGGACCTTAATCCAATCGAAAACCTATGGAGGGAGCTCAAGCTCAGAGTTGCACAGAGACAGCCTCGAAACCTTAGGGATTTAGAGATGATCTGCAAAGAGGAGTGGACCAACATTCCTCCTAAAATGTGCGCAAACTTGGTCATCAATTACAAGAAACGTTTGACCTCTGTGCTTGCAAACAAGGGTTTTTCCACCAAGTATTAAGTCTTTTTTTGTTAGAGGGTTCAAATACTTATTTCACTCAATGAAATGCAAATCAATTGCTATCTTTTATTTAAAGTTATTTTTTCGATTTTCCTTTTGATGTGCTATCTGCCACTGTTACAATAAACCTACCATTGAAATGATACTGTTCTGAGACTTTTCATTTCTTTGTCATTGGACAAACTTACAAAATCAGTGAGGGGTCAAATAATTATTTCCCCCACTGTATGAACATGGGACAAACACAGATGCCTTCAGCTGCCAAGCGCACATGTAACAGGTCAAGCAGTGTCATAGGTTCAAAACTGCTGATAGATGCCCTTTAACAGCTCAAGCTCTCTGCTTGCTGTCAATATCTATCTAATTCATCTATCGCATATCTACCTAATATCTATCAATGAAAGGGTCAAGCAAACCTGTGGAATTATCTGACGTAACATGCTCTCTAAATTTAATACATTTGCAACCATTTGATAACGCCCCCTCCGGGAACCCTCACCCACCACCTACCTCTCTGCCACGTTATAGAGTCGGGGTCGATATCCAGCCTTACAAACTTGTTGATTTCTTCCTCCGTCAAGGCGGCGGGGTCTGTTTTCTCGATGCCCAGTCTCTGTATAAATCAAGTTACAGCAATAGGATGAAATCATTCGGTTTTCCGGATTAGATTACGCATTACGCCGCGTCTGTACATTCTGTTTCACCGAAGGCAGTGACAGGACGTGCCATACACATCATTGAGAAATCCTGCTTCTTCAGTGGTACAGGATTGATAAAAAAAACATGGGCTATTTCTTCCAGAAACACAAGTGTGCAGGCTCATCTCTAGTCACTGCAATGGGGACAAGCTGCAATACCAGACGCAACCCATGGACGGGTGTGGTGCTGTTTCTGGAACAAAGCAGCCATAATATTTCTAATCCTTGACAATCGTTACTAACACGATCGGCGGTAAATTTAACGGACAGTGAAAATGCTGCAGGAAACGGACAGATGTGCTCAGATCTCTTCTGCGGCTAAATAATGGCAGGTTATTTTCAGAGCGCAAGTGTTCTCTATACCATGAAGGAGGCTGCAATTAAGGAAGGAGAAAAAACTGATTTGATATCTTCAAGACATTGATAAAACAGCAATGGAATTTTTTCCTGTAAAACGTCTCATCTTGGAGAATTCAGAAGCAGATAATACATATCTACTGAACTATAACCACACGTCTACTAAATAGCGCTATTAAAGGGAATGAGTCACCTATATGTTTTTATTATTAAATCCAGTTACTGATAAATATTAAAAAAAAATGTCTAACCTGTTTTTATTTTCTGACTGTAGATTTTATTTTTATTCTGTTTTCTGCACAGGATTATGAGGCGGCCATCTTGCTTGAACTGCTGTTAGAAATATGCCTAGAGCAACCACATGGATCAGAGGACTGGAGATCTTCTCTGACTTCTATGGTACAGTTGTGTGGGCGTGCTCTGTGACCTGTGCAGAAGTCATTGTGCAGGGAGGGGGAGTAGATGAGCTGTAACCATAACCTATGAGGGCTTGTTTTTCGCGGGACAAGATGCACTTTCTAATGGCACCATACATGTACGGTTTTTATTGCGTTTTAATACTGAAATATATATTTTTTTTCATCACCATATTCTGACCCCTATAACATTTTTGTAGTTATGCGTACGGATCTGAGTAAAGGGGGTAATTTTTTGCGGGGCGATCTGTACTTTTTAATGACACCATTTTGGGGTGTGTATGACTTTTTGATTACTTTTTATTTATTTCTTTGTCTGAGGTGAAGCGACTAAAAGATGGCAAAATCGGCAAATTTTTCAATTTTTTTTCCATTTCACTGTTTGCCGTATGGGAAAAATATTTGTATATTTTAATAGTAAGGAGGTTTTCGCACGTGGCAATGCCCATGATGTGTATTTTTTATCGTTTACATATTTGTATTTCATTTTTAGGGAAAGGGGGGAATTAGAATTTTTAGGTTTTATTTTTAAAAACATTTTTTTTTTTTTTTTTTCTATAGATCACCAGATTGGTTGTCTCATTGACTCCAATGCATTAGCATTGCAGTCAATGAGAATTGTATCATGTTCCGGCCACAGGCAGAGACTCCATAGAAACTAATATGCGGCAGCTTCCTGTCACACAGGAGGACAGGGGCTGCTGCATACATGCTCAGGCTCCCCTAATCCCCACCAGGGGGAGCTGGAGCATACCTGGAAGCATGTGCTTCCATGTTTTAGGGCATCCAGATGCCGTGGTCATTTGACCACAGCATCTGAAGGGCTAAAAGTCTGCTAGCGGCATTACCGCTGGTCGTGGACATTAGTGCCGGGCGGCTATGACGCCCGATTCATGCGCTATCGGGGCCATTTTTAAATGCCTGGCTGCCGATGTAAATTGACGTTGGGCGGTCGGGAAAGGGTTAATTTCCCCAGCGATGGAGCTGCAGGGAGATTACACGTGCAGAGAAGCAGCTGATTATTGGGAAGGAAGTGTTCCTTCCCGACAACTGGCTGCACGTTCAATGGGGAAGAAGCGCTGCTTTTACAGGCAGAGATCTCCTCCACAGTATGTGATCGCTCGTCCTCATACAGCCGCATTGTATCTGGGCAGCAGACCGCCCTTTAAACTGCCCGATCTGCTGCCCGGAAATAATCATTTACATGCCTGCACGAAGGACTGGTTCACCCGATGAACGAGCGTTTCTCTCATTCACGGACAGATTATCGGAAACGAACGAACGTTCACAGGAACCTTTGCTACGTATAATCTGCCCAACTATCGGAAGGTGTAAAATTCACCATTAGGGTCCACTCGCACGTCCGCAAAATGGTTCCGCAGCCATTCCGCAATTTTGCGGAACGGGTGCGGACCCATTCATTTTCAATGTGGCCGTAAAAGATGCGGACAGCGCACCGTGTGCTGTCCGCTTCCGCACTTCCGTTCAGCGGCCCCGCAAAAAAATAGAACATATCCGCGGACAAGAAAAAAGGCATTTCTACTATAGTGCTGGCTATGTTCGGTTTTCAAAATGCGGAACGCACATGGCCGTCTCCGTGTTTTGCGGATCCGCAATTTGCGGACGTGTGAATGGACCTTTACTGCCAGGTTTCCTCACAGATTACAGAGGATCGTTGGAGGTCTGAGCAGACGGAGATTTCTATTTATTCAGTTTATAATTAGGGATTATCCAAATGCCTACTAGATAAGTAGATGCATAGACAGATCTAAGATAGATAAACGTATAGAGCAGTGGTTGCGCAAACCGACAGTTTATGGAAAATCTCAGCGGAGCTCAGCTTTACACCGGGACACTGCGCATGCGCAGGAGAGCCTTAGTAGGGAAATGTTACGGCCCAGTGCGCAAGCGCGGCTAACTCCGGCCAGCGCATGCGCAGTGTCCCGGTGTGAAGCTGAACTCCGCTGAGATTTTCCATAAACTGTCGGTTTGCGCATGCGCAGATCGTCAAAACTCAGGAACGCCTCCTCACGTCATTAGCAGTGCGACGGGAAGTCAGGAGGTAGGGAAATCTCACGAAGTAGGGTAATGTAACGCTACAATCGTGCAGCCCTAATAGGAAGCCTTAGACGACCCCCCGGAAAGGGCCGATCGACCCCCAAAGGGGTCGCGACCCCTATGTTGAGAACCGCTGGTATAGAGAGACATGAGCTAGACAGATATGATATGGATAGATAGATAACATAGATACCTACATACGATAGATAGATATGAGATAGACGGATATGATATGAGATAGACGGATATGAGATATAGATAGATAGATATGAGGTTAGATAGATAGATATGAGATATAGATAGATAGATAGATAGATATGAGGTTAGATAGATAGATATGAGGTTAGATAGATAGATATGAGATATAGATAGATAGATATGAGATATAGATAGATAGATATGAGGTTAGATAGATAGATATGAGATATAGATAGATAGATAGATAGATATGAGGTTAGATAGATAGATATGAGGTTAGATAGATAGATATGAGATATAGATAGATAGATATGAGATATAGATAGATAGATATGAGGTTAGATAGATAGATATGAGGTTAGATAGATAGATATGAGATATAGATAGATAGATATGAGATATAGATAGATAGATATGAGGTTAGATAGATAGATATGAGATATAGATAGATAGATATTAGAAAGAGCAAAAAACACCTAGAAATACCTTTATATTTTATATTCCACCTTCTTTTAGAAGTTCATCTAGACACTATTAGTCATTGCAGATCCGGATATTTTACATGAAACACTAGGAAATTTCCACGTACGGGGGATAAGTATTCGTATGTTGCTATGGAGACATTTCCAAAACGGGATAGCATTCGTCTGCACAGGAAGGTCCCTGCGCCAGCACAGTGTGCGGGGGCACGTGGGCCAAGAAACGGTCTTGTCTCGTGCAGTAAACTGCAGCACAGCGCTCCCCCGTATCATCATCCCACGTTGGGGGTCTACCAGGACCTGTTCTCCCTAATGTTACCACCAGAGAGGTAGGTCATTTTTGCATTATCCTCCCTCCAGTAAGTCATCCCTCAGGACCTAGGTTTGATACCTGACGCTTTCTGCTGCAATATTCCAGATTTCCCAATTCACTAAGGTTCAGGGGGTGCGTCCGATTAGAAAAACATGGAGCCAGAAACAGCGCCCTGCTGGTCCATGGGTCGTCTCTGGCATTGCAGCTGGGCTTCACTGAGGTGAACGGGGATGAGCTGCAATACCGAGCACAACCTGTGGGCAGGGGTGGCGCTGTTTCAGTACAATTCTTTAGTGCAAAATTTGCCATTAGAAAGCAGTAAATCAAAAAAAAATTCTCTTACTTGCTAAAAATCATGATTCTGGCGAGACAATCCCACATAATGGACCGCAAAACGGGTGGGATTTATGAAAAACCTGCCTGAAAGTGGACATTGTGGGGGAGTTCCCAGGATGGGGCTTAAAGGGTTTGTACCAAGATAAAAAACTTTTGCCCTTATCCACAGGATAGGGGATAAGCGTCTGATCAGTGGGGGCCAGACCCAAGAACAGGGGTCTTTAAATGGAGTGGTGGTCAGGCATGCATGTTGCTACTCCAATCACTCGGGCCCCCAGCGGTCGCCAGAATAGGGTCCCCCATTCCTTCTACCTGCAAGACTGTCGTCAGTCGGAGCGGCAGTCAGCATGCGTACCGCTTCTCCATTCAAGGTTTATGGGCACTGAGAACCAGCGATCGGTGGGGGTCCCAGTTGTCAGACCACCAATGACCTAGCATCTATCACCTATAGGGCTCGTGCACACGAACACATTTTATTTCCGTTTCGTTTTTTTTTCAGGTCTGTATGCAGAACCATTCACTTTAATGAAAAAAACAACAAAACGGAGATGACTCAATGTGCGTTCCGTGTCTGTGTGTCCACATATCCGTTCCGCCAAAAAATAGAACATGTCCTATCCTTGTCCGTTTTGTGGACAAGGACAGGCATTGTTACAATGGATCCGGAAAAAAACAGATGCAATACGCATGTCATCTTTTTTTTTTGCAGATCTGTGTTTTGCGGACCGCAAAATTAATTACGGTTGTGTGCATGAGCCCATACAGTGAGCAAACACTTCAGGCTGGAGTACCCCTTTAATTTTTCCACGGGTTGCAGTGAGGACATGATTTTAGCATGAACCCCCCCTGCCATGCGCCAACCAATCAGATACCAGTTGAGTGTTAAATGGTTGCGACTGACAACGGCAGCACTAGGTTGTACACGTAAGGGGTTAAGTCACTTTACTCAGCCCCTGCTGTAAAACTACAACCCCCAAAATGCTGGACAGCAGCAGATCATCTGTCCGTTGTATTACGGCGCAGAGCATAAGGTATATGGCGGTAGATCGCCTTCCGTATTCTAAATGTCCAGGTAGGGATCACCGATTCTGCACCCGTTACTTCCTGCAGAGAACATTTTCGGTCCCGCCAACGAGCCGCTATTTTTAACCGTTCCACATCAACATGCAAAAGCTACAAGACGCAAGCGTTACTAGAAAATAAGAACATATTGAATAAAGCGCAATTATGCCAAAAAGCAGGTTCCTAGAAAGGCAAATGACAACACAAACTGCTCAGGGATAGCAGCAGCCTAAATACACCGCAAAGAGCAGCTTTCCAAGAGGGAAGATCTCCAACTGGCAGCGCTTGGTTAAAGGATTGAGACAGCGATGTGCGGGGGCGCAAAACGGGAGAAGTGCGGTTATCCATAGCAACCAACGAGGCTGTAGATTTTTTTTTTTCTCTGCAGAGCTGTAAAAGTTTTCCATAATGGTATCCATAACCGATTACTACTCCCATCAAATCTGATGGAGATTGCAACAGAGGCGCCAGTGTGAACAGATTCTTAGCCATTCCCGATGTCAAGCAGGTGTGTCCCTACAAAGCCCGAAACGGTCAGCGCCCATTGGACAGCGTCAGGAGATGTGTACCACCCAGATGTCAATTTATTCATACATTTCAAGGAGGAAAAACAGAGGAACAGCACAAAATTGACGTAAGAAAGGGCACTCCAAAATTATTTTATGGAGAGTGCAAGTATTTGCTAAAATCAACATGTCACCCTCCTTTATTTCAGACTGGGAGCTCAGGGGCATGCCCTTTCTGCTGAAGCTCAGGGGACTTGTCCTATCTCAGTGGGCATGTCCTTTCTGCTGTAGCTTGGGGGGGACCTGTCCTATTTCAGTGGGCATGTCCTTTCTGCTGTAGCTGGGGGGGGGCTGTCCTATCTCAGTGGGCATGTCCTTTCTGCTGTAGCTCGGGGGGGCCTGTCCTATCTCAGTGGGCATGTCCTTTCTGCTGTAGCTCGGGGGGGCCTGTCCTATCTCAGTGGGCATGTCCTTTCTGCTGTAGCTCGGGGGGGCCTGTCCTATCTCAGTGGGCATGTCCTTTCTGCTGTCGCTTGGGGGGCCTGTCCTATCTCAGTGGGCATGTCCTTTCTGCTGTAGCTCGGGGCGCCTGTCCTATCTCAGTGGGTATGTCCTTTCTGCTGTAGCTCGGGGGGCCTGTCCTATCTCAGTGGGTATGTCCTTTCTGCTGTAGCTCGGGGGGCCTGTCCTATTGCAGGGGGCTTGTCCTTTCTGCTGCAGCTCAGGGGGGCCTGTCTTTTCTGCTGCAGCTCAGGGGGGCCTGTCTTTTCTGCTGAAGCACAGGGGGCTTGTCCTCTCAGACAGTGTGTCCTTTTTTGCTGCAGCTCGGGGGAATGTCCTTTCTCAGGGAGCATCCTTTCTGCAGCAGCTCTCTTCATATAACAGCTCAGGGGGGCGTGTCCTTTCTCAGGAAGCATCCTTTCTGCAGCAGCTCTCTTCATATGACAGCTCAGGGGGGCGTGTCCTTTCTCAGGAAGCATCCTTTCTGCAGCAGCTCTCTTCATATAACAGCTCAGGGGGGGGCGTGTCCTTTCTCTCCCTGCAGCTATGACAGCTTCTAACAGTAGATACAAGCTGGTGGCAGTTGAAGGATGGAACTGAGCACGTGTGACCATCAGTAAGTGGATGTGCACATTAATATACAAATTAAACACCAGGGGGCGTCATGATAACGAAGTAAAGGGAATATCCTGCAGCATTTTGGCAGCAGAAAGTGAATTACAAAAGTAACTCGTTTTTCTAGCTGAACATTTTTCCCCAAATCAACCAGCATTTCTACCTTTTTTACTAGCTGGATGCTCCGTGCTCCACACGGCAAAGTAAAGAGCTTCAAAGAAAAAGGGAAAGTCCTTTCAAGATGTCATTAAGTTAATTAAAAAAAGAGGCCAACTCACCTTAAGCCTTCTGATCTGAATATCTGAGAATGTGCGCCCTTCATTTCTGGAAGGGACCAGCCGGCTGTACAGAGCCTGGAGGGGAACAATTACGCTTCGTTAGAATGAATGACGACTTGTCTAAGGGTAAAGGCATCCATCCTGGTACAGAAGGGGTTAACTGATGAATTGTGAATTGCTTTGCATCTTTTTAAAAAAAATAATAATAAATTCTTACAGGGGTTTTCCGGTTTGTGTCAACCTGATTTAAAATAGTCAACTTTGTAATGTATTTCTTATACCTTTATTGCTCCTATCTCCTGTTCTGGGCTGTGGTCACATGACCATGTCCATGCAGTAATTTCTTATTTCCCGTGATGTTATGTCCATGGGTGGGGCAGTGATAGGGGAGTGTCTATGGAACTAGATGAGTGGGAGGAGCTATAACAAGCTTAATGTAGAGGAAGGAGAAGTGCATCATGGGTTTGGTTGGATGTGGCAACAGGAAGTGCTACAGACAGGATGGGAACAAATCGGTCATACGGTGAAAATGGGTCAGGAGGGTCCAAATTGAAAAAAAAAAAAACAGAGGCAAGGTGTACATGAGCCTATCTGTTAAAAACCATAAGAATCCCAGAAAACCCTTTTGAAGGGGTATTCCGATTGTTAGACGTCATCACCTGGGGAGGGGATAACAGATTGATGGGGGCCCTGTACAAGAATGGGGGCCCTGTACCTCCTGCAGCCCCCCTGCAATGAACGGAGCAGCCAGTCAGGCATGCGTTCGGCCGCTCCATTCATCTCTATGGGATATCTGGAGACAGGTGAGCGCCGCACTCTGCTATCTCCGGAACTCCCATAGAAATGAATGGAGCGGCCGCACGCATGTGCGACCAGCCGCTCCATTGTGGATAGGGGATAACTATTAACAACCGGAGTAGCCCTTTAAGTATTAAATATGTATTTCAAGATGTATCATATATATGTTATTTACATCCCAGGTTATAACTTCATTGCTGGTATGTTCACATTGCCCATTTCCAAAAATTGGCATTCATACAAATTTCATTCTGGAGCTGGAGCACTGGTGAGCTTTTTTTTTTTTTTTTGGGGGTTAATCCCTGCACCCTGCCTGGCCATATTAAAAGGGGCTCCTGGTCTTGGAGAAAAGGGGTATTAATAAAACTAACGAGGGGCTCCTGATCAATTCCTTTCCTCTGTGTTTAGACCCTTGTGCCGGGTGTTGTACAGCCCTATAGGAGGCACCATAGATAACCGGGTGACGGATGTACGTGGCTCATTATCCTCATGATGCTGACTGCTCTACCATACGTACAGTGCAGCAGGCCAGTGGATATACCTGCTCTGCTGGAAGAGCCTCTCACCTTGTCAGACTGTGTTAGCTCGTGGAAGATCCGGGCATCAATGGCAGCTGCCACTAGGTTGTTGGCGGCGGTGATGGCGTGTATGTCCCCAGTGAGATGGAGGTTAAACTGGAAGCAAACACAGTGACTGGGGGTGAGATCTGCTCTCAGAAAACAGTAAAGTCAAAGAAAATATCCTAAAACCTCAATGTGCAGACTGAGAATCGTAGGCGCGAAGGAGGATCATCTGACCGGGAAGAAGTCGCCTGACTAACGCCATTAACATCAACCGCTTTAACCAATTTTCATGGTTCCCTCATGGGGTCTCGATGCAGTTCCACAATGCTCCACGTTCAAATTCTAGATTCAAAGTGGTTTCACGCTTAGAATTTTACCCCCCCCCCCCAAAAAAAAACACCAAAAAACTAACAAAAAACAGCATTTACAATGATTTTTGTGACTTTTCCCCCATTTTTATTGCAAAAACCATCACTGCAGCTAGATGTTAACTGCAAGTCTATAAATGCAATAAAAAACAGCACAAAGATTTTTTGCTTTCTTCACTTTTATTACGTTTTTTTTGGGGGGGGGGGGGGGGGGTCTATGCCCCCCCCCCCCCCCTCCTCCCCAATTGCAGCATGCCCTGCAGTGTTTTTCACATTCTATAGAGAAGCCTGTGGGAAAACAAAAGAAAAAGCAAACACAATGCAACAGCAAACATACAAGAGCAATTCAAAAATGATCTGCACTCCGAATGGAGAATTTGTTTGAATCAACTTTCACAAAAGACAAATTCATCATTTTTTTGACATACTCCCCCAGTCACTTGAACGTGTTATGTCAGTTCATTTGTGACTGCGGGGCGAAAAACAATGGCCGCCTCACTTGTGATTTGTGCAAAAGTGCAGCATGCAGCGATTCGTTTTTTGCGGTCTGAGGGTGGGTCTGGTGGTGATATTTATCGAAGACTTTGTGCACAGTATGGGGAAAGTGTTCTGTCGTGAAGAAGTGTGTATGAGGGTCAAGGAAGGTCGCACAAGTGTCAGCCACGAAGAAGCCTGACATCCACGACTGATTGAGCGTGCACGTGAACCGATTCTGTTGGATACACGAGTCACAGTGAGTTATGTGGCCTTACGAAGACGAAGATTCACGTCTGATGAAGGGGTGAAGACAGCGGTGCATTCGTGGCTCGCAGCTCAGCCTAAAACATTTTTAATGAAGGATTACGAAGGCTTCTTGACAGATGGACAGTGTATTGAAATGCAGAGAGATTCTGCCGAAAAATGATATATACTGGTCTCTTCTCAAAGTTGATTAAAATAAACTCTCCAACCAGAGTGTAGATAATTTTGACTCAGATCTAAGGACAGGCAGAGGTTTCCTTTTGGAAAGCTGAAGTGTGGACTTACCTCTTCCATAGGAATAACCTGTGAATATCCTCCTCCTGCGGCGCCCCCTATAAACAAAGCAAAATGGTGCTTAAAGGGGTTCTCCGGGAATTAAGAAAATGAAAATACTTAAATATTACTTCATTATAAATATATTCCCAAATACCTTACATTAGTTATAATGGCTCATTTTGTCTGGGGAGCAATCATTAGGAGAAACAAAAGGGCCGCTGTCCTATTAGTACACACAAAACCTGTCCTAATCACACAGCAGGACAAGTTCTGCTCTGAATTGCGCAGGGCAAGGGCTTTTTCAGCAGATCCGGTGACGTACGAGTCTCTGCTAGGTGAAGGCTTCCGCCTAGCAGTGTTCCCGGTGACGTCACTGCCACTAATGGATGGGCTTTAGCCCTGCCCTAGCCTGTAAAACCAGGACAACCCGTTTAATAGGAGGCTGTAGACCCTGCACACAGGGGTCCTGACCTCAGCTGAGGAGTAGCTACAGTTGTATCTGCTCTAGACAATGCTCTGCGAGCTAAACACTGTGGTTTGCTACAATGTATCAGTCTGCAGTCCAGGTTGGAAACACTTGTATACATTTCTCATCAGGTCTAGCTATATACAGGTTTGCTGCCTCTGAATGTAACCCACAGGTGTTCTCATTCATGGTATTCCCATCTCAGACATTTGATGGCATAGTGCTAGGATATGTCATCAATGTCAGGCAAGGCTACTTTCACACTAGCGGCACGGACCTCCGGCAGGCTGTTCCGTCGGTCGAATTCGTCCTGCCGCTAGTGAACGTGTGCCCCCAGACTGCCGCTCCGTCCCCATTGACTATAATGGGGGCAGGGGTGGAGTTCCGGCGGAGGCTGCCGGAATAAAACTACGACATGTCCGACATTTATTCCGGCAGCCTCTCGCCGTGCCTCCGCCCCTATTATAGTCAATGGGGACGGAGCGGCAGTCCGGGAGCACATGTTCACTAGCGGCAGGACGGATCCGACAGGCTGTTCACCCGACGGAACAGCCTGCCGGAGGTCCATGCCGCTATTGTGAAAGTAGCCTAAGTGCAGGCCCCAGCTCTGGGACCCACACCTGTCTCCAAAACGGGGCCCCCCGAAGTAAACACACAGCGCACCTTACAAGAGTGGCCACCCTCTACTCACCGCTATGGGAGTTCCGTATATATAGCCAGGCGTTGGCTTCGCCGTTTCCAGGAGTCTCATAGTGGTGAATGGCAAGGTGATCGCATATGCGGTGTGCTCTCCATTTACTGCTATGAGACTTCCAAAAATAGCCAAGCACGCCGTCTCTTGATATTTTTGGAACTCCCATAGCTATGAATGAAGAACAAGCAGCGCACTTTGGGGGCCCTGTTCTGGAGATGGGACCTGCACCTGACGGAATATCCTAGCGATATGCCATCAATATCTGAGATGGGAACACCCCTTTAACTTACCTTTAATTCCAAATGTGGGTCCTTGAGACGGTTGTCTGACACAGGCAAACACATTAAGGTTCAGATGAGCTCCAAGAGCCTGAACCAAGCCAATGGTGGTGGTGCTCTTTCCTTCACCCAGCGGGGTTGGTGTGATGCTGAAAATGACAGCGAGAAATAACAGAACCAGTATCAGACTCCATGTCATCTGCACATTCACATAGTACATAAGACATCTGCCCATCCAGCCTGTTATCCTGCAATGTTGATCCAGAGGAAGGGGAAAAAAAAAAATTTCCTCCTCTTAGAGAATAAAAATTCCTTCCCGACTCCAATCAGAATAACTCCCTGGATCACCGGCCCTCTCTAGTAGCTATAGCCTGTAATATTATTACGCTCCAGAAATACATCCAGGCCCCTCGTGAATTCCTTTATTGTACTCACCATCACCACCTCCTCAGGCAGAGAGTTCCATAGTCTCACTGCTCTTACCGTAAAGAATCCTCTTCTATGTTTGTGTACAAACCTTCTTTCCTCTAGAGATAGGATTTTCCCTGGTTATAGCTACAGTCCCGGGAATAAACAGATGATGGGAGTGATCTTTGATATATTTATGCGCAGTTAATCTGCCACCCACTGGAAGGTGCCTTATGTCTTGGCATTCTTTAAAGAGGATTTCCAGGACATAGTATTGATGGCCTATCGTCAGGACAGGTCATCAACATCAGATCAGCACCACCCCGACCATGGGTTGTGTCTGGTAGTGAAGCTCGGCTTCGCTGTAGTCAGTGGAGCATAGCTGCAATACCACACACAACCTGTGGACATAGGTGGCGCTGTTTTTGAAAGAAAGCAGCCATGTTGTTTTAATTCTGGACAACCCTATTAATATAAAAAAAAAAAATGTGCTAAAGGTCTCCACTCCTGTCATCATATAGGGCCTAAGCATGGGGGACCGCTGCTACCCCTGCATCTCCTATAGCTGCAGCACGGTTGGGGGCCTATTCTTGTGTAATTGTGGTGTATTTTGATGATTTGCTGCCCATCTCAGTGCATAGTAGTCGTTTTCCTTGTTTGTGACCAGCAATGGCGTTTCGTGAAGTTAGCCCCTATTCTGCTGCAGCAATCTGTGAAGGCATGTTGAGAGTCGTAGTTCCAGCACCTTTACACCCCCCTCCTATCTTACAGACATAAAAAAAAGAAAAGTAAATCAAGTACCCAGTGACGACCACATATTTTCCGTCCTTCTGCCCCTGCAGACGTTTGATGGTGGACAGCAGAACTTTGGCCTTAGTCTGTCCGTACAGCTCCAACTCTTCTGACCGCAAGCCGATCTCTTCCGAAAGGCGAGAAATGGACTTTGGCACACAGGAACGCGAGATCTCAATGTCACTAGAAGGGGAAGAAGAGAGCGGCACTGAGCTCCAGGACCGGCCCAGGTCACATACACACAAGTCTATCCAGGTCTCTGTGGCTGCTAAGTTGATGAGCCGCCCCCCGCATATGACAGCGTTGCAATGTAAAGAACACCACGTGATAGGATAAAGGAGACATTTAATTGGAATGTGTCATCAGAAATTGGCAAGTTTGAAAAAAAAAAAAAAAAAAGAATATTTATTAATAATGTATAAAATCATGCAGTTTTTGGTACTGGCCACCAGTGCCAAAAACTTAAATATATTAAGGCTACATTCACACGGTTCTTTTCAGAATGAATTGATGTCTATGGGGCTATTCACATGACCTTTTTTTAATGGCTAGCTGTCAAAAAACAGGATATACCCCATTTTTGGCCGTTTTCATGGTCAGACAGAAACACTGAAATCACTGGGGCTGTTTTTAACGGTCATTAAAAAACAGGTACTCTAGTGGAAAAAAAAATGGGCTTTTAGGGGTTAAAATAAAATAATTGCTCAACTTATCCACTTGGACATGCAGAGACAGCTGCTCCTCGCTTGATGCAGAAGGACCTGCACTCCCAGCCTTATGATGTAACCACTATGGCAGCGCAGGTCCTTCTGCATCAAGTGAGGAGCAGCTGTCTCTGCATGTCCAAGTGGATGAGGCGAGTAGTTTTTTTTTTTTTTTTTTTTTAACACAAGCAGAACTGGGAGCACAAATGGGGGCATTATTTGTCCTAAGAGCCACTAATAGGGGTATTCTTTAGGACTCTTTCACACGAGTGATTCAAAATGGCCATGAAAAACTGACAGCATGTCCATTTTTTTCGTGTGAATGTAGACTGCCTGTCTTTTGAGAGCAGCTACTGTACATGGGCCATAGACACAATGGACAGGAGCTGCCCCATTGACCTCTACGAGGTGTGACCTGTGCAGGGATCAGGAAGGAGCTGATCAGCTGTGATATCACCTTCTGTGAATGGCGGATCCAGTGTTATCTATACAGAGGTGTTACCTGTCATTATAATTCTGCCTGTGGTGATAATGATAGTAGCTACTGACAACAAGAAGCCATCACCTATTAGGACTAGTGGCCAGTGTGAAAATAGCAGGAGTATATAGATTTTTTTATTATTAAATATAGTGATGTAGAAAAACAAAAACGTTTAGCATAAAAACGCGATTTAAACAACAGGCCATTTTTTGATGACGCATTCCCGATAATTAAAGTTATCCAGACCGGTATAGTCCTTGCTGCTGCCATGTTGATCAGGGTCGTCAGTGTAGGATTTGTTCATGTTTTTGATGTTGACTCTGTATTACTGGAGTTGTGCATGTGTTTTTAACAATAGTCTAACCGTCCTTTGTATATATTTTTTTTGCAATATTACCCTACACTATGCAGTTTTAAACTTAGGAGTTTTTTTTTATTTTTATAACCATTAGAGCTTGAAAGAACAGAGCCCTTCACAGCACGGCCAAAGCTGCTCCAGTAGTGGGAACCATCGTGGTTACAGGTTGTCCTGGAGAAGACTGCGGAAATCGCACGCACCGGCCCCTGGGAGCGCAGGGTCAGCCAACAGTCCAGTCTTGTAGATGCAGAATACAAATAGGACGTCTAGACCCTTTCTAACTGGAGAGGGACTAATATAAAAAGCACCACGCCATCAGCGGTCTCCGAAGAGAAGTCCCTTGTTCTCATCAGGACCTTGGCGGGAACCTTATTTTATCTCAAAGAGCCTATAATACTACATGTATTCTTTCTAATTAAACGTATTCACATGTATTTAGGTGTATAGAGAGCAGTAATGTGGGCACACTGCCGCATCCATATTACAGTACAATACAGAGATTTCATATCTTTCACAGCTCAACTGAACTGAAGTTAAAGGGGTATTCCGGTTACATTACATTATCCCCTATCCATAGGGGATAACTACTAGATTGTTGAGGGTCCTACCACTGATCACAAGAACAGTGGGGGGCCCGGGGCCCCGTGCCCCCTGCAATGAACAGAGCAGCCGGTCGGTCACGTGTGGGCGCTCCATTCATTTCTATGGGCGTTCCGGAGTACAGCTATTTTCGTTATTCCCTTAGAAATTAATGCTAGGACCCCCCCACCGATCTAATAGTTATCCCCGGTCCTGTGGATGTGGGATAAGGTAATCTAACCAGACTTGACATAGAACATCAAGGAGGAACCAAATTCACTTTGAAGGTCCGGATGCTGCAGCTGGGAAATGTGCCGACATGACATTTGTCTAAAAGAACCCAAAGGAACAACGGGCAAGTGTATCCACCATAACCAGCACATGTACTGGAAACACAAAGCTGAACTGGTGGCAGTAACGGATTGAATTTTAGTCACAAGTGTCAAACGACTTCATAGATGGGGAGACTTAATCAGAGCTCCAAAACACGTTCCTGACACCATGTCACCAATTGTATCCCTGGTCTAATACAAGAGGTGCAGAGCCCACCGGAGCACCACTGTCCACCCCCAAACAGCAGGTCGGTTTTGAATCCCCATAATCTAAGACTGATGTCTATCCTACCGCTAGGGTGCTTTCACACTACTTTGTTTCATGGGGTTGTTTGTTTGTTTTTGGACCAAAAACTTAGTGGCCAGATGTGACATTTTGGCCAATAGGAAAATTATAAAACTTCCTACAAACACTGCGATTTTTGTAGTGCCGTTTTAAGACCATTTCCAAATGTTCTTGGTCCCTTTTTTTCCCCCCAAGGAAAATAAAAACACATGAATATCATGGTCTTTTTAGAAGGCAAAAAATAAATAAATGAAAAAGACAGAACTCAAAGATGTGCCTACCTCTACCTAAAGGATACCCTTCACTGTTAAAGGGATTCTCCCATTATGACAAAGTACCCCCTATCCTGTTAGACAGGGGTTCCACCGCTGGGTGCTTCCCCATTAGAATTCAGTGGCGGTCACTCACGCTCCATTCAACTCTATGGGGCTGAGCGCCTGTACTCTGCTGTCTCCACAAGTCCCATAGCGTTGAATGGAATGGCATGAGACTCTGCTGCTCCATCCAAATGGGGAACATGGGCCCCAACTCTTGTGATCGGCAGGGTCCCAATTGTCAGACCCCTGCCAACCAAACTTATCCTGTAGAGATATATAGATATTATATATCTATAGCGTAGGGGTAGGATTTAATAAAAATGCATCATTCTCCTGTTTGACTCTCAGGAGAACAGAAATGCTTACTACATGAGCCCAACGTCCCATGGAAGAATACAGTAAAAAGAGTCCAGAAAAGGCCACGTGCAGTCTGAGAAGTCAGTGTAATTACTCCTCTAATCGCTTTACTATCAGTTTTCATTCTTCCTGACATTTATTGCAAATATCAAAAAACAAAACAAAAAAATGGCCAAAGACCATGCAGGAAAAAGTGACTTTCATCAGAATTTGTGAGACTTTATGGGCGACGACTACAGTAATACAGAGTGAACATGAACAGTCTACGAAGGCACAACATGGCAGTAACACGATGTCTCGAGAAGGTAACATCAGCTATCTATAAGAGAAAGCACAATATCAAAAACAGAAAAGCGGTGACAAAAGTTTACGCAACTCCATTAATTCAAGAGATTATCCCATGAAAAGTTTTACTATGCAATGAATAGAATTACTGCAATATACATGTAATAAAACTGTTCAGTTTCTTTCTATACATTCCATTTTCCTCTGTGATAGCGCCCCCTGCTGTTTATCCTTTGGGTCCACTTTCTCCTGATTTCAGTGGTGGAGAGACATGCTCAGTAGCTTCCCTGCTCCCTTCCCCTCCCCTCAGTGCTGGTGTAGGGATCTCATAGCTCTTTCTAGACAGCAAAGAAATAAATTGTGGGGGCATTATGTACCCCATATCTCTGGGGCTGTATGAAAGGGACTATTTGGTATGCAGGGGAGGAAGGGGTTAACCAGAGCCGATTGCAATGCATGCTGGGAGATGCAGGTGCTTGATGTGAGCTGCTGTCCACCCACAGAAAGTCCTCCCGCTATGTTAATACTGTAAGAAGGTACCTGGAATCATCGTGGATGGAAGGTATGTGTCATCGAGGTTCCTGGCCTCGGTGAAGTAAGAGCCGGTATTTTATGTGTCAGCAGCAGCTATTGCTAATTGACACCTAAAGATTTAGCATTGCTGTTATAGCTGATCCGGGACGGTTCTTACTGGGAGTAGTCAAAGTGCTGGGTGGGTGTCTACTCCCCATGTTCCAGGCCGGGTTTTGCCAGGCATAAAAACCAGCCAGCACTGCCAAGTGTGGTGGATTTACCTCCCTCTGATAGTGGAGCTCAGGAGTCTGTGTGCTGTGAACTGAGGGCTGTGCTGGGATTTGAGGTTTGAGCCGGGCTGGAGGACTCAGGCCCCTCTAAAGGCGAACAGGTCGCCTATGGACTTGATGAGGCTGAACTGCTAATAGGGTGTGAATTAACACCCAGGAGAAAAGGTGACTTTTATAGTTTATGGACTTTCCTTGTGTGTGAACAAACACCAAGCCACCTGCGTTTTGTGATACACTTATCTGCGTTTTGTGATACACCAATGTGTGAATAAACACCGCTGTTTGATTCAAGAACTGTGTACTTTGCCTCTATACTGCCTCCGCTAGTCCTAACACCAGAGCAAATCCCCACAATACAAAAAAGGTTTAAAATTTCTGGGACAACCCCTTTAAATAAATGATCTGGATATCACGTAGGGTTTAATTATTTATATATATATATATATATATATATATATATATATATATATATATACACACACACACACATACATATACACACACACACACTCATTCACACGACCGTATGAATGGGTCCGCATCTGTTCCGCAGTTTTGCGTAACGGGTGCAGACCCATTAATTTCGAAGGGCCGCAAAAGATGTGGTCAGTATGCCGTGTGCTGACCGCATCAGTTGTTCCGTGGTCCCGCAATAAATATAGAGCGGGTCCTATTCTTGTCCGCATTTAGACAAGAATAGGCATTTCTATAATAGGCCACCCGTTCCGTTAATTGCACTGCACTGACCGAACACTGACGTGGTGTTTGACTACAGCTTTACCACTCCACCTCCAGACTTCTATTTACTGCTTTACACTAGATGGATTTTTCAGTGACTGAGGAGGCCTAAAGTACTTTTAAAAAAATTCTGATGGTCCCAAGCAGTCTCTGTATGCTTTTGTGCAGCTGATCTGGCGCTGCCTAACCACATGACTGCTGTAGTCAATCAATGGCCTCAGCACCCTCGTCTGGACTGCTGTGACCACTGATTCGCTGCACCAGTCATATGACTACTTGGCGCATGATCATCCGCACAAAAGTACACAGGAACCGTCAGATCAGCGGCAGGAGACTAAACAGATTCCTTATTTATAAACCACTCCTGGACAACCCTGTTAAACCTCCTGAGGTGGGGACGAGACGTCTGCCTCACTCGCTGTCCATAGAGCATCTGGAAAAGCTATCCATTCAGCCGGCAGCCATCAGGTCCCACCAACACCTCCCCCTCCCCGGATGTTTTAATCCGCGCACAGGGAGAAGCAGCGGCAGCCGTGCGGACTTCAGAAGCGACACGGGTGACGGGGAGAGAGGCAAGTACATTATGTGTGAGGGGCCCGGGCATATAGGCTTCATCAGATGTATTATACGGTGTCACATATCATCACTACAGGTGTCAAAATTGGGATGAAGACTAGAAATTTCCTTTAAACCTCCAACACTGAACTGACTTCTCACAGGTATCGATAAACACTGGAGATGCCAGGATTAGAAGATTTGCAGCCGGCTCGTGCACCGCCATGCAGGGTCTACCACCGCACATACCTGGGTACAGGGGTCTGCACCTGGAGCTTGGTGTACTCCATGTTCCACGTGTGCGGCTGATAGTCTTCCAGGTAACGTTTTGCGCTCTCCACCGTGTTCTACAAGGGCAAGACAAACAGAAAGACCTCAGCACCCTCCATTGTACATTCCTTCACCCCAGATAAAACGTGCACCGATAGCATTCTCTACCAACCTCCATCAGCATGGCCACCGTCATAGGGCCGACCCCGCCGGGGACCGGAGTTATATAGGATGCCTTCTCCTTCGCTTCCTCGTAGGCTACGTCCCCAACTACTCGCTTGCCCGACTGTTTGGTGGCATCTTAATGGAAAGAGACAACGGTTAAAAACTTCTATAATGCAGGGCGAAGTCAAGCGCGGCAGAGTCTCTACCGTGACTGTGCCACGTGTCTGAACGTGGCTTGCAGAGAGGAAGATCGGGCAGTTGCTTTTCAACATGCCCAATCCTTTTAGTTCTCATAAGCTTTACCCATGTTGCAAACCAAAGGTCGTCTGATCTTTACCAATGGCGGTCTCTTTTTTAGCTTGGTGTCCCAGTTAAGTTTAGATTATCGGAAAGGATCACCTATAGGATAAGGGCTATGCACACGTACGTATTTTCTTTTCATGTCCGTTCCGGGTTTTTTTTGCAGACCATATGCGGAACCATTTATTTCAATGGGTCCACAAAAAAAAAAAAACACGGAAGGCACTCCATTCCGTAAAAAAAATTCCCTGCATTACAGACAAGGATAGGACTGTTCTATTAGCGGCCAGCTGGTCCGTTCCGCAAAATACGGAATGCACACAGACGTCATCAGTATTTGTTGCGGATCCGTTTTTTTTTGCGGACCGCAAAATACATACGGTCGTGTGCATGAGCCCTAAGGCTGAAGTATCACAAGAAGTGACCAATATGGCTTCTGCTACAATCCTTTACCTGGTACATAGTTAATGCCGCAGTCAATCACAATGGCCCCGGGCTTGATCCAGTCGCCTTTAACCATCTCCGGTTTACCGGCGCCCACGACAAGAATGTCCGCTCTGCTCACCTGATAATATGAGAGGTGCTTTAGTCCTGGCGCCATGTTTCAGAGCTAATCAAATACTACGTGTGAACACAGGCGTAAGGATCAGCTCAGAACTCACATCTTCTTCGTCTTTCCGGGCCAAGCACTTACCTCCTCGCTGAGCGCCTCCGTCTTTGAGTGACAGGTGGTGACCGTGGCGTGGTTCCACAACAGCAGGTCGTGCATAGGAGCTCCCACAATCTTACTGCGCCCGATGACCACCGCTCTCTTCCCTGCAATCTGCACTCCTGGATATCGCAGACAGACAAAAAGAAGAACGGATAATACGCGGAGACGTCAGACTATTCTTCTCACTGGCAGCACACCAGTTTTATTTAAAGGGAATCTGTCGCCCGTTTTATGCCTCTTGACCGCTCAGCAATGGAGCTGGAGCCAAGTGATCGGGATCAGTTAAGTAGGATTACCATCGCCAGTCCGGGGACGCTGTGGGATCTGTACAAAGGGTCATAAAGGTGAACAATCCCTTAAATAGGAGGGGTGTCACCAGGAAGGAGTAGAAAAGCTACTGGGACCTAAATGGAAATTACTACCGATTAGGAAGGGGGCCTAAATGGGGAGGATTACTGAATGGTGGCATTATTACTGAACAGAGTAGTTGTGTTCTGTGTATACAATTATGCAAAAACAAGTTGTGGTCAGAAGTCATCATAGTGATCTGGGCAGGATTCAGGAAGAAAAGAAAAACTCCAGTCAGCGGAGCATTATTACCTATTCCAATACTCTGTTACATATTTTTCAGTTTATGGCGGTAACTTATTAACCACTTAAGGACGCGGCCTATTCTGGCCTTCAGGGCGTAGCGTTTTTTTTTCCTTTCGAGAGCCATAAAAGTCTGTATTTTTCCCATCTGCAAAGTCTTAGGATTTATTTTTGCAGGACTGGTTATATTTTAAAATGGCAAGAGTTTTGAAGTACATATGATGTATTTAAAAATTTTCACTCGATTTTTTGGGAGAGAATAGAAAAATACAACAAATTTTTAGGACTTCATTTGGATTTAGTTTTTCTTACAGCTTCACTTTGCAGTATAAAAAGACACGTTAACTTCTGAAAGTCTACAGGACGGCCGCGATATCAGATTTATATATAGTTTATGTTTCACTACTTTTACACAATAAAAACTTTCGTTTTTTTGTGTTGCTACTGTATATCCTAAGGGTCAGAACTTTTTTATTCTTCTGTCGAGTGGAGCTGTGGGAAGGTTTATAGTTTGCAGGACGAGTTGCTGATTTTATTGGCAGCATTACTGCACACATACAACTTTTTAACTGCTTCTTAAACCTCATGCACACGCCTGTATCCGATTTTTTGTCTGCAAAATAAACGGATCTTTGAAAAACGGATTGCTTCAGTGTGCCTTCCATTTATTTCTCACGCCCATCAATAGAAAGGTTTATTCTTACCCCAAAAAAAGAAAAAAAGGAAAAGAAAAAGGACCTGCTGTGAAATTTGGGGCACATGCCTCCGTTAAACAACCGGATGTGTGTGTGGCCCCACTGACTTGCAGGGGTCAGGGCAATATCGGATAGGATACTGAAGGAAAACAGTCATGTCTGCGGGATACTAATTAGCTGCATTTTTTTTTTTTTTTTTTTTTTAACATAATGCATTTTCCAAAGATTTTAAAAAAAATAAAAAAAAGGTTTTAAAAAAACTTTTGTCCTATTCATGGACTTGAACTTCGCTGAAATTGACAGCACATTAAATGCTTCTGTATCACAGTAAATAATTCCTGACAACACTATGTACCAAGATGGCAGACTACCATGACACCCTATCAACACCCTGTGAACATGTTGCAAGGAGGGCCCTATTGGTGTGACAGAGAGCCCCGCCAACTACTAATATGCCACATTTACTAATGACTGAGGCATGTAAGGATTAGGCAGAAATGGTGTTCTGTCCGATATCTGTTGTTAGAGTATATTGCGGGCCCAAGTGGGAGAGTGTAAATGAAGAATGCTGCTGTCCTAAGTGGGAGAGTGTAAATGAAGAATGCTGCTGTCCTAAGTGGGAGAGTGTAAATGAAGGTGGGCGTTTCCTCCATAATGTTGTTCCCACCCACTGATCCTCCTCCTGGCAATCTGCATTCCTGACGACCTTGTGATGTCACTCGGTCATGTGACCCCTGTTTTCAGACTTCCAAAACACTTATTCGATTGAATTATGTTTAATAACTTTGGAGCCCACACATTCAACCTTGTACATTTACGTCAATTTGTGCGAACTGTATAATTCCCATGATAAATATACATCACGGGAATATATATACAGCTACTAAAAGCTATGAGTGAATTGCTAGCAGTCTGCAGTAAGGGTACAGAGGGGTGGTAACAAGTTGGGGAAGGGGGGGGGGGGGTGTACCTGCACAGACTCACTGTATGCAATCAGTGCTGCCATTTTCAGACACTGCAGGGACACCCCCCCCCCCCAACTAGTAACACCCCTCTGTACTCTTACTGCAGACTGCTAGCAATTCATTCACAACTTCTAGTACTAGTAGAAATATTATAGGACTGGCACAACATAGAGCCATAAGAATAGATGCTCCAGAATTACGGTATATTACACGGGGAATACATGAAGCTATTAAAACAGGAATGTCAGGAGTGGTGACAGGTCCTCTTTAAAGGAGGTGGCCGTTCTGGGACATTGATGGCATATTGCTAGGATGTGAGACCCGCACCTAGCTAGAGAAAGGGGCTCCTGAAGCGAAGGCAGCACACAGCGCACGCGCAGCATGCTCTCCATTCAACTCTATAGAGGTTCCGAAAAAAAGCAGAGGTGCACTTGGCTATTTTCTGAAGTTCCATAAAGGTGACCGGTGAGTGCATAGAGTATGTGTGGCCACCTCTCCATCTCTAAGGGGCTGCCGGAAATAGCTGAGCCAGCGCTCGCCTATTTCTGGAACTCCTCTTTTGGTAAATGGAGGATGGTGGCACATACACGGCTGATACCCCCCACTTTGGGGGTTCCTGTTCTGGAGATAGGAGCGGGTCCCAGAGGGACCCACACCTGGCATTTGTGGCTCAGTGGTTAGCATTGGTGCCTTGCAGCGCTGGGGTCCTAGGTTCGAATCCGCCCAAGGACAACAACATCTGCATGGAGTTTGTATGCGTTGGTTTCCTCCGGATTCTCCGGGTTCCTCCCCCACTCCAAAGACATACTGATAGGGACCTTAGACTGTGAGCCCCATTGGGGACAGTTGGATGCCAATGTCTGTAAAGCGCTGTGGAATATGTCAGCACTTTAAAAGTGCATAAAAAAAAAAAAAAAAACAATAATCAATGTCCCAAATGAGAATATCCTTTTAAAAGTTGACCACTAAAATGAATGCATTCTTTGCAGCAAATTTCAGCAGGAGATGCGGTTAGGGAGGGAGTCCATAAAAAAACACTACCTGTCTGTCGGAGAAGGTCCAGGCATCCTTTAGGTGTACACGGGATGAAGCAATCTCCGAGGTCCCCCCTGGCCAGCTTTCCTGCATTAATGCTGGTTAGCCTACAATAATACAAATCACGTAGAAAATAATGCAATGAAAGCACAATCTCCATCAGCTGTACATGACAAACGGGTTGTCTCACTTCAACAAGTGCCATTTATCATGTAGAGAAAGTTAATACAAGGCACTTTACTAATGTATTGTGATTGTCCATATTGCCTCCTTTGCTGGCAGGATTCCTTTTACCATCACATTATACACTGCTCGTTTCCAGGGGTTACGGCCACCCTGCAATCCATCAGAGGTGGTCGTGCTTGCACACTATAGGACAGTGCTGTCCTCTCTGGTGGCCAGGACTGCGGGAGCAAATACAGGCACGCAGAGCCAACTCGTATCAGGGCTGCAGCGGTGTCCGAAACCATGATGACGAGCCGTGTATAACGTGATGGAAAAATGAATCCAGCCAGCAAAGGAGGCAATATGGACAATCACAATACATTAGTAAGTGCCTTGTATTAACTTTCTCTACATGATAAATGCAGTTTGCTGAACTGATACAGCCCCTTTAAATATTGATGACCCATCCTCAGTAGGTCATCAATATCTGATCAGGGAGGCGCCACTTCCTTGGTCTGTGACGTCACGTGGCCTCTATGGAGGTTCAGTTCCTTTCAAGTGAATGAGCCTGAGCTGCAATACCAAGCACAGCCACTATACAATGTACGGAGCTGTACTTGGTGTACTTTGGCCATGCTACAGTGTTTGACCCACGCCGATCAGACACCGACGACCTAGCCTGAGGTCTCACAATCATTGCTGGTCACGATACACTTTTCAGCACTGCAATGTTCGGACTCACCCGTCCACGTCCTTGGCAGGCGATACGGCGTTGGTGACTTTCTCGGTGTCAATTTTGTGCTCCGAATCCAGGGGCAGCTGAACGATTAACCCATGAAGCGCTGGATCCTCGTTAATCAACTTTATTCTGCTCAGCACCTAAAATACATGTTGGGGGTTGTTATCCGGAGCCATTTACGGATGCACTCAGCCCATATGGACACACCACACGTAATACCACCAGCCCCCCCCTTGTGGTTGCAGTCTCTGGGAACTGCATGGGATCACTACAGCTGTATCCATCGCTATATTACAGCTTGGAATTAAAGATTCTGCCGTTGGGAACTATTCTGTACATTGCTGGGGGAGATGAGGGTGTCGGCACTGGGTGGTATATACTTCGGGAGACTGGGTTAACCCACCGGATATAATACGGATGTGAATAAAGGTGCCCGTACACCTTCCATAGCCATCGTTTAATTGACGGCATATCATTGATGGCGGGTCCCAGAGGTGTGAACTGCACTCATCTCCAAAACAGGACCCCCAAAAGTAACATGCGTGGCCACCCTCCATTCACTGCCATTGAGCATGTCCTATTCTCGCCGGCAATCACGGACAAGAATAGGCATTTCTATCATAGGGCCGGCCATGCGCGGTGCTCAAAATGCCGAACGCACGCGGCTGGTATCAGTGTTTTGCGGATCGCAAAACAATTATGGATGTGTGAATGGACCCTTATATGGATGCATAAAAAGTGCCTGTAATACGCCCGTGTAAAGCTGGCCTTCCCCATGGCAGCCCACAGACTGATTGTGCCGAATTTCAGTCGTTGCCCCTGCGAGTCCACCCCACTTTGGAGGCTCGTCGGCATCTTGCAGCGTCTGCAGAGGATTCGAAAATGGTGTATGGATTACAGCAGTGCCCGAGCTGTGGATCTCCATCTGTTAGGAGACTATAACTCCCAGAATGCTCCAACAGCATGAGGCAATCACAACATAGCTTGGGAGTTGTAGTCTTGCAGCAATTGGAGACCCCTAGTCTTCGGGTACATGCCGCTCGCTGTGTAAGACTAGGCTGGAGTGATAGATCTCCTCCACAGTCAGAAGTTTACGGTTACCTCGGCCTCTGTCGCAGTCCTGGGCAGCTTGATATGGTTGGCGTTAATACCAATCTAGAAAAGAACAAAGAACGAGTCAAACGCTATTACATGAACCAAAGCAAAGCTGAGCCCTGCACCAATTCTATTCAACCTGAGGCATCGACCACCGTTGCGTATGTCATCACTTCCTGACTCGTGGGGTGGTTGGTGACTTGCTGCTTGTGGTCACACCACTGCTGAAGCCAGTTATTGGCTGCAGCAGATCATGTAACCATGTCCATGCACCGCTGAATGTAACCAGTGCGGCGACCGGAAGATGGGAGCGGTGGGGAGTAGGCAAGTATTTAAAGGGGTTTTCCAATTATTATTTTTTCACTGGTGACCTATCCTGGGTGTCTGGTGGGGGTCAGACACCCGGGACCCCCGCCGATCAACTGTTTGAGAAGGCACCGGCGTCTGCAGTATCACTGCGCCCTTCTCGCAGATCACCAATCACAGCGCCATACATTGTATAGTGACTGTTCTTGGCATCACAGCTCAGCCCCATTGACTTCTATGGGGCTGAGCTGCGCCTAGGTCATGTGACCGATGAAAGTGACATCACTGGCCTAGGGAAATCTGCAAGAAGGCTGCCCCACTACAGCGAGCGCCAGTGCCTTCTAAAACAGCTGATCGGCGAGGCTCCTGGGTGTCAGACCCATCCGACACCGATGACCTACAGCTACGGAGCCACCTGTATTTAATGAGGCCATTAACACATACATGGATTTGGTGAAAGAGGGCCTACAGCGTATAAAGGCACGATGAAATCTAACATGAACGAAAAAGAAAAAAAAAAAAAAAAGAGGGCTCTGAGGGACCCATGTGACAGGAAGGGTGTTATGGAGCCATCGGAGTTATGGACACCACTGATTATATCGCTGCGATCAAGAGGCAATTACGTGATACTGAAGTGTAGAGAGAGCTGGACTCTGAGCCACAGTTTACTATTAGGCCTCTTTCACACAACCGTTCATTTCGATGGTTCCACCCAAAAAACGGAATGTACTCCGTATGCATTCAGTTTCCGTATTTCCGTTCCGTTGAAAGATAGAACACGCGCTATTATTGCCCGCAAATCACGTTCCGCGTTTCCATTCAAGTCAATGGGTCCGCAAAAAAAATAAAATTAAAAACCGTATGTCTTCCGTATCCGTTCCCCTTTTTTTGCGGAACCATCTATTGAAAAGGTTATGCCGAGCCCAATTTTTTCTATGTAATTACTGTATACGCCATGCGGAAAAACGGATCCGGAAAAAAACGACCTGCAAAACACTGAAAAAGCCATACGGTCGGGTGAAAGAGGCCTTATGTGTAGGATGAAAGTCCTTGTTGATAATGCTTTTGCAACTGATCTCCTCGATGATAAACTACACAAGGTTTCGTTGGTAGCACATCCGGTGACACCCATTCTGTACATTTTACCGAAAGAGCCTGGAAAATCCCCCAGGCCGCCCCATAGTAAAGGGCATAGATTCGGTATTTTCACCAGCAGCTACCTTTTTGGACAAAGCCCTCAGACAGTATGCTAGAACAGCAAAATCTTACGTGAGGGACACCACAGATTTTTTGAATAAGCTTGAAGCAGTGGAATACCAGGAGGGGCTTATTATTGCCTCTTTTGAGGTCACGAGCCCCAATACGAGTATTGAACAAGCGAAGGAATGGAGGCGATCGAATGGGCCTTACAGAAAGATATCGTTTATTGTGAGTTGAGGGATTTTTTTCTCTCTTTCCTGAAGATAGTACTCACATGCAACCATTTCCTTTTTGAAGATACTTATTATGTGCCGCAACGGGGGACCGCAATGGGGTCCAATGTGGCCCCGACGTAGGCAAACATATAGATGACTCCCTTTGAAGAAACGTCGGTGTACACATGCAGCCATTTCGCATTTGTGAAGGGCTGGATGAGGTACAGACGATATTTTCTTCATTTGGACCGACACGGTAGAAAAACTGATGGATTTTCACCGATACATGAATTCAGTACATCAGGAACTCCAATTTACCTTGGTACACTCACAAACAGAGCTACAATTTCTGGACACAACAGGGTTACGATTTTATTAAATTTGATACCCAACCTGTTGGTTGTGATTTTCTGATATGTTTTTCTCTCTCTTTTTTAAGCAACACTTTGGGTGCAACCTGTGGGCATAACTGGGAATCGCTTCACCAAGGGACTATAGAGTCTACCAAGTGAGATGGGAGGCCCCAAAGACGGGAGGTATAATTTATTGTTGTCTTATAGGGGTACACCAAGATAGGTAACTGGTTTAGCTGGAGGTGGGTGGTTAGTTCTGAAACTACATTGTTGCTGAGACCGCTCTTTAAAAGGGCTATACTGGTCGGACTGTCTTGAGGAGGGGCGGTCAGTCGATTGATCCTGGATTTCAGTCCAGTATGAACGTTCAAGATATGGTAAGCGTTTCCCCACAGGAGTGGGACAACGTTTTCACTGAATAAGTGGGTGTACACCTAATTAGTGCCAGTGTTCCCCCCATAAACTGAGGGTCACGCCCCCTTTTTTTGGGTGTGCACATAGATTGTCTGACTTAGACAGCTGGGAACATTTCTTTACCGAAGTGGGAGATGTGCCCCCATCTCAGTCATGTGTGAACGCTGCCTACAGATCTGGGTCTCAGCAGCAAATTGATCCCCCTCAATCTAAAAAGGCTCGTAATTACTGTATTGTACAATATCCTGAATGGTGTCCAGAGGAGCATCGTATAAGGTTAGATTAAACCACTGGTGAATTGGGATATGGAATCACACTGAGGGTTAGGCCTCATGCACACGACCGTAGTTCGGGTCCGCATCTGAGCCGCAGTTTTTGCGGCTCGGGTGCGGACCCATTCACTTCAATGGGGCCGCAAAAGAGGCGGACAGCACTCAGTGTGCTGTCCGCATCCGTTGATCCGTTCCGAGGCCCCGCAAAAAAAAAAATATATAAAAAATATAGCATGTCCTATTCTTGTCCGTTTTGCGGACAAGAATAGGCATGTCTACAATGGGCCGCCCGTTTCGTTACGCAAATTGCGGAAGGCACACGGGCGACTTCTGTTTTTTTGCGGACCGCAAAAAACGGAACAGTCATGTGCATGAGGCCTTAATATCATGTGCACTGTGCATCACCTGATGTATAGGTTAAAGGGTAATGATTGATCATGGATTTGAATAAGGCTCATGTGACCGATTTGCATGATGATCATGTGGTCAATTTGCATAGTGGTCATGTGGCCATTGGTCATGTGATCGCATTGAGCATGTGACCATTTGCATGGTGATCATGTGGTCAATTTGCATAATGTTCATGTGACCATTTAGGATGGTATATGCATTAGCACACACACACACACACACACACACACACACGTTTGCATGAGAAAGACCGAGAGGTCGAAACATCGCAATGTTTGGTGAATAAACCAGCATGAATTGTAGACCGGTGAGTGCTGCAGTTTTATCTTTGATTTATTCTCGGCAGCCATGCAGTGATCCGGAGGATCGCGGGTGTCGGGGAGCAGGTAAGTATGCTCTAGAGCAGTGTTTCCCAACCAGTGTGCCTCCAGCTGTTGCAAAACTACAACTCCCAGCATGCCCGCACAGCCAAAGGCTGTCCGGGCATGCTGGGAGTTGTAGTTTTGCAACAGCTGGAGGCACACTGGTTGGGAAACACTGCTCTAGAGGAGGGGCCTGGGCATTCTGGGGGGTCATTATAGGGATTGGATAACCCCTTTAAGTTTTCTCTAGAAAATGGCGCTCCCGGGACGTGCTGGAGTCCCCTGCAGAGCGGGCGCCTCAAGGCTGGACAAACCATCAGTGAAGGGTCCCGGGGGTCAGATGCGGGCGCTGCCCTGGACCGACTCATCTGAAGCACAAAGTGGCCAGACTGGCAAAGACAATAAGAATGAAGAGTACTCGTCGTTACCTCGGAGGCGGCTTTCAGCTTCACACTGATGTACAGGTTGGAGTCGTCCCGGTCTCCCACCTATTGGAGGACAATGAAGAAGAAATGGATTCAGATAGGTTTTCAATGTGACGGCGAGATGGTAATGGACTGGGTGACGTCCTCCTACAGGGGTGGTCGCCCAGCGCCCCAGACCTCTGAGGGCTTAAAGGGCTATTCTGGTTGTTCCAAGTTATCCCCTATCCCAGCACTCCCGCTGTTCTGAAACTACGACTCCCAGAATCCTCCTTTCACTTCTATGATAGTTACAAGAACTGCCGAGCAAGTGTGCATGCTGGGAGTTGTAGTTTCACAGCAGCTGGAGTGCCGGAGGTTGCTGATCCCTGCCCTATCTTGTGGATGACTACTGGACTGACAGGGGTGTGACTGCTAGGACCCCCAAAGATCATGACAATGGGTACCTTGTACCCTTCTGAGCCCCCTGAAAACAAAGGCAGCGGCAGGTCCAGGATGCAAACTGCTGCTCCATTCATCTCTATGGGAGATCCGGAAAGATCTGAGCGCTGTACCCGTAGAGATGAACACATGCATGCTCGGCCTGCCACACCATTCATTTCAAGGGGCTCCAAGGGGTACCCTTTCTTGTGCTGGGACCCCCCACCCATCTAAGGCTACTTTCACACTCGCACCGATAATACAACCGTCTGCGTCTGTTCAGAACGGATCTGTTTGTATTATCTTTAGCATAGCCAAAACGGATCGGCCTTGAACACCATTGAAAGTCAATGGGGGACGGATCCGTTTTCTATTGCGCCATATTGTGTCAGTCAAAACGGATCCGTCCCCATTGACTTACATTGTGTGTCAGGACGGATCCGTTTGCCTCCGCATCGTCAGGCAGCGTTTTGGTGTCCATCTCCAAAGCCGAACGGAGGCAAACTGATGCTTTCTGAGCGGATCCTTTTCCATTCAGAATGCATTAGGGCAAAACGGATCCGTTTTGGACCGCTTGCGAGAGCCCTGAACGGATCTAACAAACGGAAAGCGAAAACGCCAGTGTGAAAGTAGCCTAATAGCTATCCCGTGGATAGAGGATAACATGGTGGACCCCCATATTGCAGCATGACATTCAGGTTTCTAAGAAAGCTTAGCCGTACCCCACGGGGGGCTGTTCTGGCGGCCGCACTGTCTGACAACCATCTTACCCAGACAAGATATTGATTAGGAGGGCTAATCCCTTCCTAGTGAATGCTGTCAATTTCTAACCTCTGGGGTTCAACTGCTAGGCCCCCAAATATCCCGAGAATAAAAGGGCCACAGCGCTAATTTAGTGCTATGGCTTCTGCACAGTCTTTCCCTAAAAAGAGCGGCACTATTGGCCACGGGTTGTACAGAGGGTAGCCGGGGCGCAGCTCTGCAGGGGACGCGGTGCTGAATCAGTGCTTCCGCCCCCCATATTCTCAGGATGCAGGAGGACCCATCAGGTGGTGGGCTTCAGTCTCCTCTTGTCAGCTGCAGGATCACAAGCCGGTATGGGCCTTCGTCCAATATGGCGGTACAAAACATGCACGACGAAAGCAACCGCTACACAAACCTGCACAATGGCGAGACCTGGACGGAAACCGGCGTACTTCTCCTGCATGGCCGCAACTTCATTTTTCAGACGCTCTCGGACAAGTCTGTAAGAAATCATGTAAGAGCAGGCTGTATTAGTAAAGGTGACACTACATGGCACCATAACATTGTGCGGCCGCTGTATCAGGCGCCCATAATAACGGGTTCACTGGAGATCATCACCACTCTTGTAACTGGTGCGGCTCTCACCTCACCTGACATGTCCGGTTCAGTAAGTACTCGCACTCCCCATGTGATAACTCTAGGGCATCTATTCTTATGACGATGGTGTGCTGTTCCTCTATTATTCCTACTAGAAGTTGTGAAGGAATTGCTAGCAGATTGCAATGAAGGTCCAGATGGGCATTACCAGTTAGGAGTGTCTCCCTGCACAGTCTGCACTGATTGGATAACTGGTAACACCCATCTGGACCTACAATAGGAAATCATAGGGTCATAAGAATTGTTTATCCAGAATGGTTATTACTTGGGGGAATGCAAGTCGTTAAATGTCAGGAGCGGCGACAGATTCTCTTTAAAGTGCTCAAACACATTAGATGCCGAACCGGTTGCAATTTACGGTCCCCAATGCACGGGCACCATCCGTACGGCTGACCCAGACCCATTCATCCGTGCAGAGCCACGGAGAGTAATCCCACGGAGGGCTTCCGTTGGGTTCCGTACTTCCATTCTGCACTGCACCTTCCAGATTCACTTCAAGGGGCCGGGACCCGTATATTGGGGACCCGCTGTTTACGGGCTGCAATACGGCCACGGCAGGGCGACGGCCGGGCGCGTGAGGCCTAAGAATGAGATAAATGCGGCCTCCTAGAGATGAGGACGTGTGGTCGACAAAGGGGGCGTGTCCCCTGAAACGCTGCTCCGCGGCCGGTGGACCTGCGGTGTACGAGGACCGTGCCACATTTTCTATTTTTTGGATGGTAGTCAGAAACATCCATGCTGGAGTCCAGCTGGAGCGGACAGAGGGGAGAGAATCCCCTGCTACTACCCGAAATGTTCCGCAGCTCATTCCCTCCTCCCCCTTGATAACACATGCATGCTTGGTCGAGCAGAGTGTGCACGTGTATGACTGGCCAGATCTGATCCGAAATTGTATTATCTGCTCCAATTGTGTAATCGCAGGTCACGTGACTCCCAGAATACGGCGTCTGCTCAATGGACGGCGGGGCCAAAATGACCCCCATTACACAGCCAGCAACACGATTCATATCAAATAAATAAATAAATAAATAAAGAGATAAGCGGCATGTGCCCTCCCCTTCTCGCCATACGCACAGGAGGAGGCGTGAACGCCAGGCACCACGCCACCTTGTGTCAGGGGCAAAGTTTAACGCTTTTGCTTCCAGGTCGCTGGACTTCTGCAAGGCCACAGCGTAAGACAGACGAGATATTTAACCCCTGCCTGACCAGAAGGCAGCAGGTGGAGAATGGGAGACAGCCTCCTCTTTAGCCTGAAGCCGTCATCGACAAATCCGGGTATAGTCTACCTGATGGAGTTAACCTGTTCTATGCCGCACGGTGACATCACTGCTTGTATTAACCCTTTACTGTACAGTCAGAATGGTGCACACTGGGACCCCTGTTACTGATGCTTTTTTTTTTTTTTGGGGGGGGGGGGGGGGGTCGGGTCAATGGTATCTAAGCCATGAGAAGACTTAAAGGGGACATCTGGGACACGGATCGCTAGGATAGGCCATCAACGTCAGGTAGTTGCGGGTCCCACCTCTGGGGCCCGGTCCTATGTCCAGAAGGGCCCCCCCAATCCCCCCCCCCCCCCCAGAAGTGAAGGAGAGGGGAACCTACAAGCACAGGTGTTCCCCATTCACTGGTATGGGAGTTCTGAAAACAGCCGAGCGAGCGCACTTGGCTAATTTCGGAAGTCCCATAGCGCTGAACACAGGGTGGCCACTCAAGTTGGGAGAAAGTCCGGACACCCTCCAAACACGCTAAGCCATTGGCCAGTCGGCAGGGTCGGCCTACTATAGCATGGCCAGTGTTTAACCCCCTAAGCACCAAACCCCTTATCACTACTGCTTATCAGAAGACCCTGTTCAAAATATTAACTCCTTCTGCACTCCTCAGACACACTATTGAGGACCCCCTGCATAAGGTGCCTCGCAGTCTGTGCCAAAGAGCCTTTACCGAGGAACACATTAACCCATCACTGTCACCTGTTAACCCCTACTGCACCAAGAGCGCCCCGTCATTAGGAGGCATCAGTAGACCCCGCGTAATATGTAATACAGGGCCTTAGGTCATAAAGCTCCAAATACTTCACGTTTACCATTTTCAAGATCTCTGCTTGCTGCCAATTGGAACAGCCCCTACAGACCTAAGCCTCCGTACACACTGGAGTTCAACATTTTTTTCTTATCACAGCTGAAGGTCTGTTACAGTGGTATCCAGCCCTCTTATATCCATGCACTCCGCGCTGATACATTGTAGCAAACCATAATTACCAATGTATTCAGCTGCAGAATGCCAGGAGAAGATGCAACTGTAACAAACCTCCAGCTGTGATCCTCTGTACATACTGGCATTTAATATTTTCCTTCGAGCAGCTGAAGGTCTGTTACAATTGCTTCCAGCACTGGTGTATACAGCTGTCAAATGATAGGAGCAGAGGCAACTGTAACAAACCTTCTGCTGTGATCCTCTGTATACACTGGCGTTCAACATTTTCCTGCTCGCAGCTGAAGGTCTGTTACAGTTGCATCCAGTCCTTTATCAATACTATCCGCGCTGATACATTGTAGCAAACCCTTAGCACTGATATATTCAGTGGTCAAATGACAGGAGCAGATGCAACTGTAACAAACCTCCAGCTGTGATCCCCTGTACACAACCATGGTCAATTTCTTCCTTCCCGCAGCTGAAGGTCTGTTACAGTTGTATCCAGCCCTCTTATGTGAATGCACTCTGCGCTGATACATTGCAGCAAACCCTTAGCCCTGATGTATTCAGATGTGCAATAACAGGAGCAGATGCAACTGTAACAAACCTCCAGCTGACAGCCTCTGGAGACTTCTGACAACTAGCTGTCTCTGGGCTGGACACAGGAGTTGTCAGGGGACAGGAAAAACACAACCCCTCTGGATTAACCCCTTCTGCACTGTGTCCTATCTGCATCACCCAATCTGACAACTATATATTAACCCCGTCGTGGTAACGCATGACTCATAGATCACCAGCACGTGTCCTATTAACCCCTCCACTGCCAGGACTGGGGGGGGGGGGGGGGCTCTCCCTCTTGCCCCGGTGCACTTACCCGGAGACCACCTTCCCGCTGAGGACCTGGGCCGGCATGCTGGCTGCACGGAGCGGAGAGACTCGGGGCCACACAACTCCGATGGTGCGGGATGAGGAAGACTGCGAAGTAAGTAGAGATGCCGACCCTCGTGGTGAAGTACGGAGCGCACTGAGCATGCGCGGATGGGAGGCGAGGTGGGCGTGTTCAGCCAGCCGTACGGGCGGGGTCTGGAAAGGTTAACCACGCCCCCTCCTGTATTCTTTTTTTTTTTTTTTGTGTGTGCGCGGGTGGTCACTGAGAACAAGCGGGGAGCTGCGCAGCTAGGGGGGCGGGGCTTCACGTCTCAGCCGTCCCTGGCATTTCAGGCCACATTATTAGCCATAACATTAAAACCACTGACAGGTGAAGTGAATAGTATATGGATTAGCTAGTGGCAATGAAGCCTGTCAGGGGGGACAGTCAGTTCATGTAGTGGACATGAGGAAGCAGGAAACATGGTTACATGCGCAAGCAGGAGGGCCAAATTGTGGTGAGAGGACTGGTTCAGGTCTGAACTAAAAGTGGTACAAAGAAGGACACACTTCCCCCTCATGGCAGTGGCTATTTTCAGCAGGGTAATGGCCTGTCCCACGCAGGGGTGCACCTAGCCTTTCTGGTGCCTGAGGTGAAAACTGAAACAGCGCCCCCCCCCCCCATCTGTTGCCCCTGCCTGAGGCGACCGCCTCACCTGGCCTCATCGGTGGTGCCCCCCTGGTCCCACTGCAAAAAAGCCTTTAGGAAGAGGACAAGGTGTCAGCCTTATAATCCCCCCTGATCCTGGACGGCTGCACCCTGCAATGTACCACAGGACACCAGCAGAGATCCATATCGGAGCATCACAAAGGGAACCTGCCTCATATTAGGCAGGCGATGCACACAAAGCTAATACTATGAAAAAGCAGAGCTGCAGTGTAAAGCAGGGGCAGCAACCCAGGAGCTTCCTGAGCCTGTGATAAGAACTGGTAGATTTCAGGTGACCTACGACATCGAATCATTAAAGGACATCTGTCAGCAGATTTGTACCTATGACACTGGCTGACCTGTTCCATGTGCGCTTGGCAGCTGAAGGCGTCTGTGTTGGTCCCATGTTCATACGTGCCCACATTGCTGAGAAAAATGAGTTTTTAATATATGCAAATGAGCCTCTAGGAGCAACGGGGGCGTTACCATTACACCCAGAGGCTCTGCTCTCTCTGCTGTCAAAAATTTGCATCCTAAATGATCTTGTGGCACAGATTTGAAATCCTTAGTATGTCAATTAAGGCCTCATGCACACGGACGTTGTTTGTTTCCGTGTCCGTTCAGTTTTTTTTGCGGATAGGATGCGGACCCATTAATTTCAATGGATCCGCAAAACACATACGGTCGTGTGCTTGTAGCCTTAGGCCTCCTGCACACGGCCGTTTTTCTTTCCCGTTTACTGGCCGTTTTTTGCGTTCCGTATACGGTCCGTATACGGTCCGTATACGGAACCATTCATTTCAATGGTTCCGCAAAAAAAACGGAATGTACTCCGTATGCATTCCGTTTCCGTATTTCCGTTCCGTTTTAACATAGAACATGTCCTATTATTGCCCGCAAATCACGGTCCGTGGCTCCATTCAAGTCAATGGGTCCGCAAAAAAAACGGAACACATACGGAAATGCATCCGTATGTCTTCCGTTTCCGTTCCGTTTTTTGCTGAACCATCTATTGAAAATGTTATGCCCAGCCCAATTTTATCTATGTAATTACTGTATACTGTATATGCCATACGGAAAAACGGAACGGAAAAACGGAACAGAAACGGAAACACAACGGAAACAAAAAACGGAACAACGGATCAGTGAAAAACGGACCACAAAACACTGAAAAAGCCATACGGTCGTGTGCAATAGGCCTTATGCTGTGGATTTCCACTGCAGATTATTTTTGCACTGCAGAGGTGGCGAATCCACAGCAAAGTCCGTGGACACGTGGCAAAATCCACTGCAAAAATTCTGCTTGGGTTGGACGTATCCTAATGGATCAGAGCTAGGAAGCTGAAGAAGATCAGTGGAAGTATTAGGCTACGTCTACACGACGACATTTGTCGCGCGACAAAAAGTCGCAACAGTTGTCGCGCGACATTTTGTTGCACTAATGTCGCGCGACAATTTTTATAATGGCAGTCTATGGTGTCGCACTGCAACATGCGACATGCTGCGACTGCGACGCGACAGTCGCAGAAAATCCATTCCGATGGATTTTTCTGCGACTGTCGCGTCGCAGTCGCAACATGTCGCATGTTGCAGTGCGACACCATAGACTGCCATTATAAAAATTGTCGCGCGACATTAGTGCAACAAAATGTCGCGCGACAACTGTTGCGCCCTATCTGTCGCGCGACAAATGTCGTCGTGTAGACCTAGCCTAAGACCTTATTCACACAGTCAGGGCTCATGCACACGACCGTATGTGATTTGTGGTCCGCAAAAAACGGATCTGCAAAAAGTACAGATGACGTCCGTGTGCATTCCGTATTTTGCGGAACAGACCAGCTGGGCCCTAATAGAACAGTCCTATCCTTGTCTGTAATACGGACAATAATAGGACATGTTCTATTTTTTTGCGGAACAGAAATACGGACATACAGAAACGTAATGCACGCGAAGTAACTTCAGTTTTTTTGGTGAATCCATTGAAATAAATGGGTCCGCAAAAAAAACGAAATGGACACGGAAAGAAAATACGTTTGTGTGCCCTCAGTGATTTCCATCAGTGATTGTGAGCCAAAAAACAGGAGTGGAGCCTGTACTGTAAGGGCTCATGCCCACGAGCGGGTGTGCCACGTATTGCAGACCACATTGGTCCACAATCCTCAAGATACAGAACGGAAGCGCTTCCATGGGATTTCGATCCGTGCCTCTGCACCTCAAAAAAATAGAACATGTCCTATTTTTTTTGGTGTGGACCATCTATTGCGGATCGCGGACCCATTCAAGTGCACACGGATGGTGCCTGTGTATTGTGGGCCGCTATTTGCAGTCCACAGAACGGGGCACAGACGCCCGTGTGCATGAGCCCTAATGGAAAGATTTCCACCCGTTCAGTTTTTTTGACCCACTCCTGGTTTTGGCTCACAATCACTGATCAGACACTGATGTGTCAGGGCTCATGCACACGAACGTATTTTCTTTCTGCTTCCGTTCAGGTTTTTTTGCGGACCGTATACGGAACCATTCACTTCAATGGGGCTGTAGAAGATATGGAAGTTACTCCGTGTGCATTCCGTTTCCGTTTGTCCGCATGGCCGTTCCGCAAAAAAGCAGTGCATGTCCAATTATTGTCCGCAAATCACGGTCTGAGGCCCCATTCAAGTCAATGGGTCCGCAAATAATACGGTACGCACACGGAACACATCCATACTGTAGAAATGCTATGCCCAGCCCATATTGCTCATGTGTTTGGTGATTAATAAGGGTACTTTCACACTTGCGTTTTTCTTTTCCGGCACCGAGTTCCGTCCTAGGGGCTCAATACCGGAAAAGAACTGATCAGTTTTATCCCCATGGATTCTGAATGGAGAGTAATCCGTTCAGGATGCATCAGGATGTCTTCAGTTCAGTCGTTTTGCCTTTTCAGGACGGAGATAATACCGCAGCATGCTGCGGTTTTATCTCCGTCCAAGATTCCGGATCCGGCATTTTTTCCCCCATTGAAATGCATCTGGCCCCGAGTGTTCCGGCAAAATGGATCTGGCATTGCAGTCTGCACATGCTCAGACCGCAAAAAAATTGAAAATAAATAAATGCCAGATCCGTTTTTCAGGATGACACCGGAGAGACGGATCCGGCATTTCAATACATTTGTCATACGGATCAGGATCCTTATCTGTCTGACAAATGCCATCAGTTTGCATACGTTTTGACAGATCGGCAGGCGGATCCGGCAGGCAGTTCCGGCGACGGAACTGCCTGCCGGAATCCTGCCGCAAGTTTTAAAGTACCCTAAGTTACTGTTTCCGATCCGCAAAAAACGGATCATACGGATATGTTTTGTGCAATAACGGAACGGAAGAGGACTTAAATCAGAGAAAAAAAATCTCGGATACGGAACAACGGATCTGTGAAAAACGGACCGCAAAACAACCACGATCGTGTCCATGAGCCCTTAGACAGCGGCAATCGCCTGCTCGCTAGTGGAGGGGATTGCTGCTATTATATGCTATTATATGCAGCAATTTCCTCCTATACCATCACTTGTCCCCATGCTGTATAGTGGTAATTAGACACCGCGATCTGCTGCTGGCAAACGATAATTTTAAGCATGCTAAAAAATCTGAATTGCGTGATGAACGAGCGCTGGCGGCAGTATTACATACGAATGCTCGTTAGCGATCATCGGCAGGTGTGATACAGCCTTAAGTCATTTTCAAAGTAATTTTGCAGTTCTCATCAATTCAACCTTCCTCTTATGAAATGCAGTTATACAATTATGTTTAAAAATGCAGAAAACCAACATATTTGTATTTTTTTAATATATTCGTGATCATTTTAGCTGTTGCCAGCAGGGGGCAGTCATGTCAAACTCCATGTTCTGCATTGCCACCTCCTTAGAAACAAATCAAGGTACGTTCCTAAGGGGCGTGCAGACAGTCACATTGCGGGGCCGCCACGTACCTGTTCCGTGTGTCTCTCCTGTTTTATACCCAGCACCCCGCCGATAAGCTGTTTTGGGCTCTCAGTGACAGAGTGAGAGCTGAAGGCGCCATTCATTCCATAGCGCTGTACATATGATGGCGCTGTACATATGAGAAGAGGTATACATATATAATACAGACAATTGCACTAATCATAAACAAGACAAGTTACAGACTGGTACAGAAGGAGAGAGGGCCCTGCCCGTGAGGGCTGACAATCTACATGGTATGGGAGAAGGACACAGTAGGTGCGGGTGAAGTAGGTCATGGCGGTATAGAGGCAGCAGGGTCACTGGTTGTAGGCTTGTCTGAAGAGGTGGGTTTTCAGGTTTCTTTTAAAGGATTCCAATGTAGGTGAGAGTCTGATATGTTGGGGTAGCGAGTTCCAGAGTGTGGGGGATGCACGGGAGAAATCTTGGAGTCGATTGTGGGAAGAGGCAATAAGAGGAGAGGAGAGAAGGAGGTCTTGTGAGGATCGGAGAGTGCGTGTGGGGGTGTATCGGGAAAGTAGCTCAGAGATGTAGGGAGGGGACAGGTTATGGACGGCCTTGTATGTATTTGTTAGTACTTTGAAGTGAATTAGTTGGGCAATGGGGAGCCAGTGAAGAGATTGGCAGAGGAGTAATAGGGTGAGAGGTGGATTAGTCGGGCAGCAGAGTGGAGGATAGATTGGAGGGGTGCGAGAGTGCTAGATGGAAGGCCACAGAGGAGAGTGTTGCAGTAGTCTAGGCGAGAGATAATGAGGGCATGTACAAGAATTTTCGCAGATTCAAAGTTAAGGAAAGCGCGGATAGGGGAGATGTTTTTGAGTTGGAGGCGGCAGTTGATGGAAAGGGCTTGGATGTGCGGTCGGAAGGAGAGGGCAGAATCCAAGGTCACTCCGAGGCAGCGGACTTTGTTGACCGGGGAGAGTGTGCAGCCATTGATCATGATAGATAGGTCTGTTGAGGGGGTTGAACAAGATGGGGGAAAGATTATGAATTCTGTCTTATCCATGTTAAGTTTTAGAAAGCGAGAGGCGAAGAAGGATGATATAGAAGATAGACATTGTGGGATTCTTGATAGTAAGGTGGTGATGTCTGGACCAGAGAGGTAGATTTGCGTGTCGTCAGCGTAGGAGTGATACAGAAAGCCATGGGACTCTATGAGCTGTCCCAGGCCAAAGGTGTAGATAGAGAAGAGCAGGGGTCCTAGGACAGAGCCTTGCGGGACACCAACAGAGAGGGAATGAGACGAGGAGGTGGTGCGAGAGTGAGAGACGCTAAACGTCCGGTCTGTGAGGTATGATGTGATCCAGAAGAGGGCCAGGTCGGTAATAGCCAGGCCCAATTCACATCACCTTATGTCTTTTTCAGTGCGCAAAACGCAGATCTACAAAAAATACGGAAGACGTCCGCATTGCATCCATTTTTTGCGGACCTATTGGTAAAATGCCGGACGGACAAAAAATAGGACATGTTCTATCCTTTTTTGCGGGGTTGCGGAACGGACATACGGATGCAGACAGGACACGAAGTGCCATCCGGATTCTTTTGGCCCCTTTGAAATGAATGCTAAAATATGCGGTTCGGATGCGGATCAAAAATACGGTCGTGTGAATGGGACCTTATGGGCGCATCCAACGCTATACTTAATTCAGTGGCTGGTAATCTAGAAAATCTGATGATTCAGAAAGTCGGGTAATCGGCGGCTTGTTTCCAGACATTAATTACCCTACAGTAAAGGTGTATATATATATATATGTGTACACCTCCAACATTATGGAGCTGTACTGCGCTCCAGCGTCAGTATGGCACATGTGCCACGTGCGGAACGGTCTCGTGATCCCACAGCCTCCAGTCGGGACCACACGAGGTTGGCAGCAGGTACATCAATAGTAGTAAGTGGGTCTATTTGTGAATGAGGATTGACTTAGCTTCATCCTACACTTGGAGACGAGTTACTACAACAGGACAGGTGTTACTCAGGTCCCCATAGGAACACGCCACTCCTACCCTCCCAATAGGAAGCCGTACACCTGTACAGCAGGAGCCATTGTCAGCTGCCGCGGCTCGTGTTCCTGTACAGTGCACAACAAGCGGCAGAATGTCAGACGTCTCCAATCAATACGGCTACCATGACCCCATCGAAAGATTATTTGAAAGCGGTTCACCTCCGAGCAGATCTCGCTCCAAATATCGGGATCCTATCGGGAGCTTTCCAGAGGTATTTCCAAGAAACCATTGTCAGTAATTAGTAGACATCTTCTTATCTGTTTGATATTAGGTCAGCATTGCTGTGGTCAGTGCAGCCCTTCGCTGGGTAATGGGTCAAAAAAAGGAGTTTTCCAGGATTTTTATTATCCTCAGGGTAGATAATTTATATTCGATCGGTAGGGGTCCGGCTCCAGGCACCCCCTGCAGTCCCTTCCAACAGAGCTGTGATTCCGGCTTCGTTCAGAGTGCTAGGACCCCTACTGATCGGATAGGTCATCAATATTAGGAGCCCAGAAAAACGCTTAAAGGGGATGTCTCCCTTCAGCAAATGGCATTTATCACGTAGAGAAAGTTAATACAAGGCACTTACTAATGTATTGTGATTGTCCATGTTGCCTCCTTTGCTGGCTGGATTCATTTTTCCATCACATTATGCACTGCTCATATCCAGGGGTTACGACCACCATGCGGTCCAGCAGTAGTGGTCGTGCTTGCACACTGTAGGAAAAGGCACCAGTCTGTCTGGTGGCCGAGACCATGGGAGCGCACATAGTCCAACACTTTTTCCTATAGTGTACAAGCACGACCACCACTGATGGATTGCAGGGTGGTCATAACCCCTGGAAACAAACAGTGTATAATGTGATGGAAAAATGAATCCAGCCAGCAAAGGAGGCAATATGGACAATCATAATACATTAGTAAAGTGCCTTGCATTACCTCTGTCTACATGATAAATGCCATTTGCTGAAATGAGACAACCCCTTTAAGGATGACCACTGTAGTCGATGTACGGTGGAAGTTCGGGGTTCAAACAGGGTACCCACTCAGAAGCTGAGCGGGCACCATAAACGGTGGGTGTCTGCTGTTTTACACAGTAAACACCTGGAAGCAATGTCCGTGGTCGGCTATAACGCCAATCATGGACATTTAACTCCTCAAACGTTGTGGTCAATAGCAACCCCGGCATCTGAGCGATCTTTCCCCTGGGCCCCGAATTGCTGCCTCACACAAAGATCGAGGGAGCCGTTTGGTTGCTGTGGCACCATTTTTTTCAGCTACGGAAATAAGTAACGTTAATTATTTTGGCCACAAAAGGGGAGGATTATCCACATTAAATGACAATGGGGCTAATCTCGGCCCCAATAGTTGAACAATATAGGATATAGGTCATCTTATAGTCCCATTGATAGTCCACAGGCTTCTATTTGCGTTGTTCGATTTGCCTGCAGCGCCTCCACTGGACAAATGAAGCATTACATCGTTCCAAATTAATTTAAAAGGGTTGTACACTCTTTTTCTGCTGATGGCCTATCCTCAGGAAACCCTATCAATACCTAATCCGCGGGGAACAAACACCCCGCGCCCCAAGGGATTGGTTGGACCTTCAATAGTAAAGGAGTGGACAACCCTTTTAAATTAATTTGCAACTGTGTAATGCTTCTTTTGTCCTGCGGAGGTGCTGCAAGGAAATCGAACACTGCTTCTCGAAGCCAGTAGACTATTAGTGGGACTGTAAGAATCCAGGCTGTGACTATAGACGATTTCATGGTCTGAGAAAACTTCAAGTCACATGGATGTCCTCAGTTTAACTTCCAAAATTACAGTGACAGTGGCTGGTTTTCTTCTGTAGAGTCACATGTTCTCCAGGAGGCTGGAAATGAGCAATGTCCTTCCAATTATAATCTATGATTAAAGAACTTCTCCACGCTAGAGATATGTCTTCATGAATAGTTTGGGCCAGTGTCATAGGTACAAATCTGCTGACAGATGACAGGGTTACCGAACAATAAAAGAGTGTCCCAGACCTGCCTGACCCAGGCTGCGGGTGATGCTCACCTGATCCCTGTCGCTGGATCCGGTCCGTTGGGCTCCTGAGCTGGCTGTTCCTTTCCCACATTTGCCTAAGACAACAAATGACCACTGCAGCCAATCACAGGCCTCAGCAGTGACCTGCTCCACCTGCATCACATGTGACAGAAGAGGAGCAGGTCACCGTTGCGGCCTAAGATTGGCTGCAGCGGTCACGTGTTCTCCCGTCTACGGATGTTGTCCTTGGCGGCGCATGTGGGAGCTGAACTGCCGGATCCAGCAGTGGGGATCCCATGGTCGGGCAGGTCTCGGCCACTCTTTTAGTGTTGGATAACCCCTTTGAGTAATTGTGTCTTCTTCACCTTTGTTCTTTTTGTCTCTAGTTCCGCGATAAAGAACATTCATACACCAAAAATAGAGATGGCTCCCAGAAATCGAAAAGGTATTTTCTCTGTATTGTTGTAATCTAAGAGTTCAAGATTCTGAAATACTTACACAAAGTACAAGGAAAGTTGGGTTCACACCTAGTAGGTGGGACTCTTCAGGGTACGACCACACAGGGCGAATTTTCCCCTGTTGGTTTGCCGTGGATTTCACAGGATCCATTGCAAAGGGAAATTTGCTCCATTAATGGATATTTGATTATAAGAGGACCCGGGGGGGACGACACACACCATATTAAGGTTTACATGTAGAAGAGCGTAAGGGCTCTTTCACACTTGCGTTATTGTCTTCCGGCATAGAGTTCCGTCGTCGGGACTCTATGCCGGAAGAATACTGATCAGGATTATCCTAATGCATTCTGAATGGAGAGTAATCCGTTCAGGATGCATCAGGATGTCTTCAGTTCCGGTACGGAACGTTTTTTGGCCGGAGAAAATACCGCAGCATGCTGCGCTTTTTGCTCCGGCCAAAAATCCTGAAGACTTGCCGCAAGGCCGGATCCGGGATCAATGCCCATTGAAAGGCATTGATCCGGATCCGGCCTTAAGCTAAACGTCGTTTCGGCGCATTGCCGGACCCGACGTTTAGCTTTTTCTGAATAGTTACCATGGCTGCCGGGACGCTAAAGTCCTGACAGCCATGGTAAGTGTAGCGGGGAGCAGGGGAGCAGCATACTTACCGTCCGTGCGGCTCCCCGGGCGCTCCAGAGTGACGTCAGGGCGCCCCAAGCGCATGGATCATGTGATCACATGGATCACGTCATCCATGCGCATGGGGCGCTCTGACGTCATTCTGGAGCGCCCGGGGAGCCGCACGGACTGTAAGTATACCGCTCACCCGCTCCCCGCTCCTACTATGGCAACCAGGACTTTAATAGCGTCCTGGGTGCCATAGTAACACTGAACGCATTTGGAAGACGGTTCCGTCTTCAAATGCTTTCAGTACACTTGCGTTGTTACGGATCCGGCAGGCACCTCCGGCAACGGAAGTGCATGCCGGATCCCAACAACGCAAGTGTGAAAGAGGCCTAATAGTAGTAGATGGTGTGTCGTGCACAGTCTGACATTGTCCAATCAGTGCTGCCAGTGTCAGACACCCCCCAACTGATAACACCCCGCTGGACTTTCACTTCTAGTAATTCATTCAGCAGTTCAAACACTATGTAGCAGCACCCTGCTCCATGCTCAAAGACACACACAGTCATGAATTATACTAAATTACATTTTTCATACACAATTCCACGGCACGCCACATGTGACTTAAACTTGCGTATCAAACATAAGGCAGTCACAGTACTGCTGGTTTCAGAATTTAAATTTTACTGTATTTCCTGCTTGTTCAGGGTCTTTACAGAGCTCTGTCTGATGATTTGCACTCTGGTAAATCTCATCCTTAGATAGGGTGCTGAACAGTAATCTCACATACTAACTGTCCCACTGCATTATAGGAGCTCGGCTAAGGCGACTTTCAAACTTGCGGCAGAGTGATCCGGCAAGCAGTTCCGTCGCTGGCAATCTGCATGCAAACTGAAAGTATTTGTAGACGGATGCGGATCTGTCTCACAAATGCATTGCAAAAACCAATCCATCTGTCCGTTTGTCATACGGACAAACGGATCCGTTTCTATATTTTTTCACATTTTTAAAGGTCTGCGCATGCGCAGACCGGAAGGACGGATCCGGCATTGCTGTATTTTTAATGCCAGATCTGCCACTAATATATTTCAATGTAAATTAATGCCGAATCCGTTGCCTGCTTCCAATGACAGGCAGCAATATCATGAATGCAGCTCTTGGCTATAATACAGCCAGTGATACAACGTCCCAGGCATTCTTAAAGGGGCACCATATCTCTTATCTACAGAATAGGGGATAAGTGTCTGATCGGCAGGGGTCTGAACGTTGGGCCCCCTGCTGATCACGTTGGGCGCCCCCATTTGAATGGAGCAGTAGTCCTGCATGTGCGCTGCTGCATCATTTAGCTCTATTGGGCTTCCGGAGGTCCCCGAGCGCTTGTACTTCGCTATCTCCTGCAGTCCCATAGAGTTGAATGGAGCTGAGGAAATCTTTAAAAAAAATTGGAGAAAACCTAGCGTTGCCAAATTGCGACACATTTTAGACAGAATCGAGGCATGGATAAGTACATTGGGTCCAATGTACACAGGTACTGTAGTGTATGCATCACCATAGGGATGTAAGATCCCAAGGCAAAAATTGGGAGGTATAGCCATGTGAAGTTACAGAACTATGACATTCGGGGATCGGCAGAGGACTTTGAGAGTGAGAATAGTATATAAAGTAATAAAAAAACAACTAAAACTGTTCCGGTTGTTGGTAAGAGGCTGACGAGCCTCATGGGCTCCCAAACAAGTCCCAGTGCCCCCATGTGTTATGTGGAGTGTGTCCTCGGCGGTCCGAGATTTCTTGTCGAGCTGCTGGCCAACTCTCTCCACTCCCGGGAAGAATAAAAACTTTTTGCTGAGAAAGTCACTCTTTGTTGTGTGATAAAAATAAATCAATTGTAGAAATAACCAGCAGGAGGAGGCGCGTTGCTCTACAGAACTGAGGCATCGGCATACAGCACTGTAAAGAACGAGGGTTCATCCAGATCACTTCATTGTATTCCTGTAGCCAGGACTCGGGAGCTGCACATTTATTGCCTCCAGTCCAAAAGTTAAAAAAAAAGTTAGAAATTGGTGGTGGATTCCTTCGCTCAGAAGCAACGACATTTGAAGTATCACGTGACTGCATCGGTCAAGGGTTATGGTGAATTGGCTTCCTACGAAATTGACCCTAGTGTGCTTTGTGTGTTGGGGTCGAGCTCCTATAAGACACTGACTCTCCAGAGAGTCGCTCCAGCCACACAACTATCCCCGCGCTTTGAGTCCTGTGAGAAAAGCGCATTGGAAACTTTTGTCATTGGCTCTGTTTTCTCCATAGGGGCGCAGGGCTCAGCCTCTAAAGCAGCCGTCGGACAATACAGCCATGAGGCCTGACATTACTATGGATGCGCTGTCGTAGTTGTCACACCACAGTATGAAAGAGGCAGAGCACTAGCGAGGAATAATGAGCGTGCAGAGGATGGGAGCAGTGGCGTCGCCAGGGGGGGGGCCAGAGGGGGCCACGCCCCCCCCTACATCATGCTGTGCCCCCCCAACTAAAATGACCCCCCCCAAGTGAGCAGCCGCCGCCGGGCACAGGGAGATGAGCGCTTCCATTGCGCTCATCTCCATTGTAAACTGCCTGTGCCAGCGGAGGTGCAGGGGAGGGAGAGGCGTGTCCCTTCCCTTTCCTCTGATAGGCTGCAGGCAGGCACCGAAGTGGAGGAGAGGCCCCGCCCCCTAATTACTCCTGTTTACCTTTCTAAAGCTAAAGGACCTTTGATGATGTCATCACAGGTCCTGTAAGGGAACTGCACAGTGTAAAGTGTAGTTCCCAGGTTAGAACAGTGCATCTGCCAGGACCTGTGATGACATCATCTTCAACATCACAGGTCCTGCAGAATTTAGCAAAGGAACTGCACCAAAAATGGTGTAGTTCCTAGGTTTCAAAGGTATATCTGCCAGGACCTGTGATGACATCATCACAGGTCCTTCAACCCCTAACAGCAAGTATTAAAAGTTCACAAGCAGCTCTGCATTGATCCATACAGACTGGAATGGAGAGGTAAGAGGAGGTCCTCCACTTTTCATCATTTACCTCCCCTCCATGCCCTGTTTTTACTCATTGCTCACTCATGTATAATACTTCAGACAGTTACCACTACCTCATGTACCTCACAGTGACTATAATGCATAACTGACCACATATTTCTATAAACACTGCATCTACAGTATTATACCTTCTATGTGTCACATCAATACACTGCTCTGTATATATATATATATATATATATATATATATATAGATACACACACATACATGCACACACACTGCATAAATTACACAGTATTATACATGCAATATGTACAGATATATAGTATATACCGCAGTGCACTGATATGTGAGGTACAAGGTATAATAGATGCAGTGTGTACAGATATCAGTACACTTCTGTATATACTATATATGTGAGGTACGAGGTATAATACATGCAGAGTGTACAGATATATAGTATATACAGCAGTGTACTGATATGTGAGGTACGAGGTATAATAGATGCAGTGTGTACAGATATATAGTATATACAGCAGTGTACTGATATGTGAGGTATGAGGTATAATAGATGTAGTGTGTACAGATATATAGTATATACAGCAGTGTACTGATATGTGAGGTACGAGGTATAATAGATGCAGTGTGTACAGATATATAGTATATACAGCGGTGTACTGATATCTGAGGTACGAGGTGTCAATACACTGCTGTATTTACTATATATCTGTACACACTGCATCTATTATACCTCGTACCTCACATATTACACTACTGTATATACTGTATACACTGCATATATTATACCCCGTACCTCACATATCAGTACACTGCTGTATATACTATATACCTGTACACACTGCATCTATTATACCTCGTACCTCACATATTACACTACTGTATATACTGTATACACTGCATATATTATACCCCGTACCTCACATATCAGTACACTGCTGTATATACTATATATCTGTACACACTGCATCTATTATACCTCGTACCTCACATATCAGTACACTGCTGTATATACTATATATCTGTACACACTGTATCTATTATACCTCGTACCTCACATATCAGTACACTGCTGTATATACTATATACCTGTACACACTGCATCTATTATACCCTGTACCTCACATATCAGAACACTAGGGAATATACTATATACCTGTACACACTGCATATATTATACCGCGTACCTCACATAACTGTACACTGCTGTATATAATATACATCTGCATCTATTATACCTCGTACCTCACATATTACACTACTGTATATACTGTATACACTGCATATATTATACCCCGTACCTCACATATCAGTACACTGCTGTATATACTATATACCTGTACACACTGCATCTATTATACCTCGTACCTCACATATTACACTACTGTATATACTGTATACACTGCATATATTATACCCCGTACCTCACATATCAGTACACTGCTGTATATACTATATACCTGTACACACTGCATCTATTATACCCTGTACCTCACATATCAGAACACTGCTGTATATACTATATATCTGTACATAGTGCATCTATTATACCTCATACCTCACATATCAGAACACTAGGGAATATACTATATACCTGTACACACTACATATATTATACCGCGTACCTCACATAACTGTACACTGCTGTATATAATATACATCTGCATCTATTATACCTCTTTTGTGTGCCAGGGCTGTTTTGTAATCCCAATCCGGCCCTGATGGCATAAATTATAAAACGCAGCAGCAAGAATAGTTCATGGAACAAAGGGAGGGGCTATAAAAGGGGAATGGGGGCCCAATTTAGATTCCTGCTATGGGGCCCAGTGATTTTTATGTACGCCCCTGGCTGCTGGCACTAGGCCGGCAGCCTATCAGTGGCCGGCGCAATGACGTCATCGTGCCGCCTGAGCCTTACATTACAGCGTGGGACACAGGAAGAGGCTGCATCGCATCGCTGACACTTAGGTAAGTATAAGTGGTTTTTTTTTGTTTGTTTTTTACAATAGTGTTACTGGCACATTGTGGGGGCTTATTACAAAACTGGCACATGATGATGGGGGGGACTTTATACTGGCACATGATGATGGGGGGGACTTTATACTGGCACATGATGATGGGGGGGAACTTTATACTGGCACATGATGATGGGGGGGACTTTATACTGGCACATGATGATGGGGGGACTTAATACTGGCACATGATGATGGGGGGACTTAATACTGGCACATGATGATGGGGGGGACTTAATACTGGCACATGATGATGGGGGGGACTTAATACTGGCACATGATGATGGGGGGACTTAATACTGGCACATGATGATGGGAGGGACTTAATACTGGCACATGATGATGGGGGGACTTAATACTGGCACATGATGATGGGGGGACTTAATACTGGCACATGATGATGGGGGGGACTTAATACTGGCACATGATGGGGGGACTTAATACTGGCACATGATGGGGGGGACTTAATACTGGCACATGATGGGGGGACTTAATACTGGCACATGATAGGGGACTTAATACTGGCACATGATGATGGGGGGGACTTAATACTGGCACATGATGATGGGGGGAGACTTAATACTGGCACATGATGATGGGGGGGACTTAATACTGGCACATGATTATGGGGGACTTAATACTGGCACATGATGATGGGGGACTTAATACTGGCACATGATGATGGGGGGACTTAATACTGGCACATGATGATGGGGATGGGGGACTTAATACTGGCACATGATGATGGGGGGACTTAATACTCGCACATGATGATGGAGGGACTTAATACTGGAACATGGGGGGGCTTAATACTGGCACGTGATGGGGGGCTTATTACTGGCACGTGATGGGGGGCTTATTACTGGCACGTGATGGGGGCTCATTACTGGCACGTGATGGGGGGCTCATTACTGGCACGTGATGGGGGGCTCATTACTGGCACGTGATGGGGGCTTATTACTGGCACGTGATGGGGGGCTTATTACTGGCACGTGATGGGGGCTCTTGTTACTGGCACGTGATGGGGGCTTATTACTGGCACATTGGGGGGCTCTTGTTACTGGCACGTTATTGAGGGCACTTATTACTGGCACATTATTGGTGGGCACTATAGGGGCATCTACTGAGGCCACAAAGAAGGGGTGTTTTATATGGGGGGCTCTGTACAGTAGCATTTTATACTGGGACACATTATGGTGGGTACTATAGAGAAGGGGAGAGAGGAGTACTATGGAGTCATCTACGGGGGGCACTAAGAAGGGGTATTTTATACTTGCAAATTATGGGGGACACTGAGGGCATCTACTGGGGCACGATATATGGGACATTTTATACTGGTACATTATGGGGGGCACTAGCAGGAAGGGGGGAGAGGAGCACTATGGAGGCATTTACTGGTGCACTATATAGGGGTATTTTATACTGGCACATTATGGCGGAAATTAGCTCAACTGGGGGCATAAGGGGGTATGTTTTGCACATTATAAGGAGAATTATTTCTACTGGGGGGCATTATGGTGGGTTTTATTACTCCCCCATGGTATGACCCCCTAGTATCAGCACCAGCCTCTCCCTGCTCTGCTATCCCTCTGCCCCTTCTCCAAATCCTTATTATGAAATCTTTCTCATTAGGATAAAACACAACATCAGCTCCGCCGAGCCCCCGGCCAAGTGTTGAAGTGGCGTCCGAGATCCCCAAGGGCCGAGCCAAGTAACTGTAAGTGTTCATGTGAAATATGTTTATTTTATATATGTACACTCCTGTGAGAGGCGGGGAGGGAGATCTGTGGATGACACTGTTATAGGGAGGGAGATCTGTGGATGACACTGTTATAGGGAGGGAGATCTGTGGATGACACTGTTATAGGGAGGGAGATCTGTGGATGACACTGTTATAGGGAGGGGGATCTGTGGATGACACTGTTATGGAGGGGGAAATGGGGATGACACTGTCATGGGGTGGATCTGTGGATGACACATATAGCATAAGATGCTATATACGGTATGTGGCATCCACAGATCCCCCCCATAGCAGTGTCATCCACAGATCCCCCTCTCTATAAAAGTGTCATCCACAGACAGCTGGACTTTTCTTCCCTGTTGCGGTTTTAGGTATTGGGTAAAGTATTGCAGCATTTCTAAGCGTACTTGTGTAAATGTATCGTTGTTATAGCTGCCCCCCCTACTTTTGTCTTGGCCCCCAGTGTGCCCCCCCAAAATTTGAAAGCTAGAGACGCCACTGGATGGGAGTGGTAGTGGCCCTGATGATCATGTGTCACGGTGTACTGCCTCAGGTCGTCGATCCCTGGGGTCGGTGCAGTGAAGGATGGGCACCTTGTATTGCCTCAGGGCACTCTCTGTAGCTGTGAGCTCCCTGCCTGATGGTGGTTCGGGAGTGCCCATGGTGTTAGTTTCCATGTGGCTGCTAGGCAGGGTACCTGTAGGAGATTCAGTGGCCAGCATGTGGTGTTAAAGGGGTTTTCCTCAGGATAGCACGTGGTTTACCGGCTCGCCGCAGCAGGTGATTACAACTATGGCGTCCCCATCCACTTCTATGGGACTGCAGCTTACCAAGCACTGTGCCGTACATTGTATAGCGGATTTGCTTGGTATTGCAGCCCCATTAACTTGAGAACCTCAGAAAAGCCCTTTAACTAGAATCTCTCTTTACTGTGCACAAAATAGGAGTTGAAGTATATCCAACGGTACATTGTACACAAGGCAAAGTCCTCCCAGATGTCCCAGCATAAGCTAATCAGATGAATATGGCATTGGCCCTCAGATTTCTCTGGCTAAATGTTTGCTATATTGTTCTCTGGCTAATAGCTGTACTCTGACCGTGGGTGCAGTCTCCACTTTTCTGGGGTACATAGGGTGTCTCAACTTGTTACAACTCTACAGCAGCAGGGTCTGGATCGGCTTAAAGGGACACTGACAGGCCCAATAAACATATTTAGATATTCCTATGCAGTCATAGGTCTATTAAAGTGTATTCCAATCATATAAGAGTACCCCCTGTCCGCATTTTAACCATGCAAAATCAACTTTATAATCATCTGTCAATCACCTTCCTTTGTGCCCAAGGGGCGGTTTTTCTCCTACCTTTGTGCCCAGCCGCGCCCCAACTGTCGTTTCCTACCGCCGCCCAGCTCATTATTATTTACTGCGCTGGGCGGCTTTTACAGTCCCCGAGCCGGCGCAGACGCAGCTGGAGACACAGAGAGCAGCCGCATAGAAGAATAAGGGACGCAGGCGCACTAAAATTCCGGCTTGTGAGGGTGCCGGATACAGGGTATCCGGCGCATGCGCAGAAGGTACGATTGAGGTCGATGCCCATAAGTTTCTATCGGGCATGCGCTCTATCGGGAATACACTTTAATAGACCTATGACTGCATAGGAATATCTAAATATGTTTATAGGGCCTGTCAGTGTCCCTTTAAGCTGGATTACCTTGCTGTCTCTGTCTCTCACTGTAGCCATGCAAACACTCCTCCTTTAGTTCTTGTTAGCTTGCATCTCTTAGAGCTCGTGGAGGTGACCATGGCTTCAAGGCTTGGAGCTGGAGTTTATGGGAGAGGAGCACATGGAGACTTCTGCCCTCCCTCTCCACAGCTAGTTTGACTGGAAACTTTTGGAGCTAGCCCACACCCTAAGGCCCAGAGAGGACTGGACTGGGATTGTTAACTCTGGCCATAGCTGGCTGGGTGTTCAGTACACAGCATTAACATTACAAACATTATATAACAAACCAAACTTCACAGATATCCCCTGGGGTACTTTAAGTGTGCAAATATTACACATTTAAAAAAAAATTGTTTGCAGGTTGATGGTTTTTCTGTAATAATGGGTAATGGGAAAACTTTAAATGAAAAACAGAAAACTTAAAATAAAAGTCCTAGCCTAGACATGTACCTATGTAACTGTAAATAAAAAGTAACTATCTGACCAATGGGGGTCCCATTCCCCTGACCAAATGGAGCGGCAGGTCGTGCATCACCGCTGATGCTCCATTTGGGACGCTGTACTCAGATATCTCTGGCAGTCCTATAGACAACAAATTGAATGGCAGCAGTCATGCCACTCCATTCAGGGGAACAGGACCTGCCTTCTAGTGATTGGTGGGGGTCCCAACAATCAGATGGTTATACTCTATCCTGTGTGTACCTAGAAACATGATGATGATCTAGTATCGGTGACAATCTGAAGACATCTGTGGTCTGAAAACTGCTAGGAGGGATTTCATAGGTGATGATGTAATCCTGTAGTTTACAGGAAGTCAGCAACACAGGAGAGACTGATCTCACTACACAAAGAGCATGCTCTGGCTGGTTGTCAGACTGAGGATCACATGATACAGCTACCCATGTTAAAAAGGTTCACAATGTCCGGCTATAACTTAGCTAGGATGAAACTAATGACACTGCTAGCGTATCGTCAGTGAGTTAGGATTAGAGGCACCCCTAAATTCTCTGAGTGTTTTGTTAAGCTTAAAGGGCATCTGTCAGCAGATTTGTCCCTATGACACTGGCTGACCTGTTAGATGTGCACTTGGCAGCTGAAGGCATCTGTGTTGGTCCCATGTTCATATGTGTCCGCATTGCTGAGAAATATGATGTTTTATTATATGCAAATGAGCCTTTGGGAGCAATGGGGGCGTTGCCATTACACCTAGAGGCTCTGCTCTCTCTACAACTGCTACGCCTTCTCCACTTTGATTGACAAGATCAGGGAGTGAAAATGTCATCACACCTGGCCATGACTTCTCCATGACAGGTCAGCAAGTTTCATAGCTACAAATCTACTTACAGATGCCCTTTAAATAATCCTGCTCAGATGAGGAAACAATCTAAGGTTGTAACGATGGAAGAGCGGAGGTCACCCGTCTAACCTGCTCGGTGACTTCTCCGCTCTCTAGCACTGGGGTTTTAAGCCACAACAATGACATTACAGAACGGTTGTCAGGTCTGAAGCCAGACGCCGGAGTGCACACGGTTCCTTGGAAGCAGGCCAGGTGCATCACCATGTGAGAGCCTAGAGGCAGTACAGGTCTAGGGTTTTCCTGAACAGACCTGATTTCAATGATGAACTTCGCTGTTCTTGTTTACTAGGGACAACTTTGTAATATATTTATCATAATATGATGCCAGACTTTACTGCGTAGCTTATATAGCAGTGCATGCTGCACGCTGGTCACGAAGTGTGGAAAGTCCTAGGGTGGTCTGTGATCAGTAGATCAAAGCTCTGCCTTTATCTTCCATTTTATTTGGAAGTTTGATATGGAAGTTTTGGGTCCAAATGCTAAATCTAGAACAGCCCTCTCCTAACATGTGACATTCACAACTCAACTGTTGTCTTATATGGCACAGGGACCTTAGGGTCCATTAGGCACCAGAACCAGGTGTGACTGCCGCCTCTACACCCCTGGGAATGAGTCCCTTACTGTGGCAGGCGCAGCACTATGAAGTGCCTTTTGCGCTGTGGCATTAGAAGAATTTTGATATCTCTGACTTTTAGTCTAACCAGACTGTCTATTAGGCCTCATGCACACGACCGTGGTGTGTTTTGCGGTCCGCTTGCAATTTCGTGGAACTGTAAGTAAACACACATATAACTTGTTCAGTATACAGTTCTAATCACTACAGTAGGTGTTTGTGATATTGTGCTTTTAGCACGACAGCGTCGCGCTGATACTCGGCGACATGGTGCCGAGATCTCGCACTCACTGGAATAGTGACAGCACATCCCAGCAAGCGCGTCATAGAAGCGACGGGAGATCCGACTTGGATTCCCGCCAATTCTACACGTGTGCGGCGTTTGTTATGAATCCTGAGGGGGAAGTCCCCGCCGGATTTTAAATAAAAATCCGGCATGGGTCCCCCCCTCAGGAGCATACCGGGCCCTTAGGTCTGTTATGGGTTGTAAGGAGAGCCCCCCCTACGCCGAAAAAAACGGCGTAGGGGTCCCCCTACAATCCATACCAGACCCGTATCCAAAGCACGCTACCCGGCCAGCCAGGAAGGGAGTGGGGACGAGCGAGCGCCCCCCCCCCCCCCTCCTGAGCCGTACCAGGCTGCATGCCCTCAACATGGGGGGGTTGGGTGCTCTGGGGCAGGGGGCGCACTGCGGCCCCCCCACCTCAGAGCACCCTGTCCCCATGTTGATGAGGACAGGGCCCCTTCCCGACAACCCTGGCCGTTGGTTGTCGGGGTATGCGGGCGGGAGGCTTATCGGAATCTGGGAGCCCCCTTTAATAAGGGGGCCCCCAGATACCGGCCCCCCACCCTAAGTGAATGAGTATGGGGTACATCGTACCCCTACCCATTCACCTGCAAGAAAAGTGGTAAAAACACAAATAAACCACACAGTGTATTAAAATATTTTATTTTTCTGCTCCGGAGGCCGCCCCCTGTCTTCTTTATTAGCTCTTTTACCAGGGGGGGCTCTTCTTCTTCCGCTATCCCGACGGGTCTTCTCCGCTATCCGGGGGGTCTTCTCAACTCTCCGGGGTTCTCCTTCTGTCTTCTTCCGCTATCCCGACGGGTCTTCTCCGCTATCCGGGGGGTCTTCTCAACTCTCCGGGGTTCTCCTTCTGTCTTCGCCGCTCTCCGTTGTTGACTCGGCGCACCCCGGTTCTTCGTCTCGCGAGATCTCGGATTTTAAATAAAAATTTAGCGAGACGAAGAACCGGGGTGCGCCGAGTCAACAACGGAGAGCGGCGAAGACAGAAGGAGAACCCCGGAGAGTTGAGAAGACCCCCCTGTCTTCTTTATTAGCTCTTTTACCAGGGGGGGCTCTTCTTCTTCCGCTATCCCGACGGGTCTTCTCCGCTATCCGGGGGGTCTTCTCAACTCTCCGGGGTTCTCCTTCTGTCTTCGCCGCTCTCCGTTGTTGACTCGGCGCACCCCGGTTCTTCGTCTCGCTAAATTTTTATTTAAAATCCGAGATCTCGCGAGACGAAGAACCGGGGTGCGCCGAGTCAACAACGGAGAGCGGCGAAGACAGAAGGAGAACCCCGGAGAGTTGAGAAGACCCCCCGGATAGCGGAGAAGACCCGTCGGGATAGCGGAAGAAGAAGAGCCCCCCCTGGTAAAAGAGCTAATAAAGAAGACAGGGGGCGGCCTCCGGAGCAGAAAAATAAAATATTTTAATACACTGTGTGGTTTATTTGTGTTTTTACCACTTTTCTTGCAGGTGAATGGGTAGGGGTACGATGTACCCCATACTCATTCACTTAGGGTGGGGGGCCGGTATCTGGGGGCCCCCTTATTAAAGGGGGCTCCCAGATTCCGATAAGCCTCCCGCCCGCATACCCCGACAACCAACGGCCAGGGTTGTCGGGAAGGGGCCCTGTCCTCATCAACATGGGGACAGGGTGCTCTGAGGTGGGGGGGCCGCAGTGCGCCCCCTGCCCCAGAGCACCCAACCCCCCCATGTTGAGGGCATGCAGCCTGGTACGGCTCAGGAGGGGGGGGGGGGCGCTCGCTCGTCCCCACTCCCTTCCTGGCTGGCCGGGTAGCGTGCTTTGGATACGGGTCTGGTATGGATTGTAGGGGGACCCCCTACGCCGTTTTTTTCGGCGTAGGGGGGGCTCTCCTTACAACCCATAACAGACCTAAGGGCCCGGTATGCTCCTGAGGGGGGGACCCATGCCGGATTTTTATTTAAAATCCGGCGGGGACTTCCCCCTCAGGATTCATAACAAACGCCGCACACGTGTAGAATTGGCGGGAATCCAAGTCGGATCTCCCGTCGCTTCTATGACGGCTCTGTCTCCATCGCGGCAAGCCAGCTCGGCGCTGGCTCCCGCGATGGGTCTCGTAGGTGCTCAATCTCGCCGAGAAAGAGAGCGAGATTGACACAAAATCGGGTTCACCTACTGTATATTAACAGTAGGAACATTATATAACTGTTTTAAATACCTATTTTGGCCTCTTGTTCCCATAAAACTGGACTCTGACTGGAACTGTGTGTCTGTTCAGCTCCTCTCTCTGGTGAGTAATGATTCCAGCTAGGGGAATTCCCAGACAGGCTGTGTGTGAGGCTGGCTGTGATTGGTAAAAACTCTTGCTGTGTGAGAAGCTGGCTGTGATTGGTCTAGACTTCTGCCCAGCAACAACAGATTAACCCTATGTTTTCTGTTGTTTCTGCTGTGTGAGCTTTCCTCACATTAATATAATGAATCTTAGGCCTCTTTCACACAACCGTTTTTTTGTTTTTTTTCGTTTACGGGCCGTTTTTTGCATTTCGTATACGGTCCGTATACAGAACCATTCATTTCAATGGTTCCACAAAAAAAACTGAATGTACTCCGTATGCATTCCGTTTCCGTATTTCCGTTGTTCCATTCCGTTGAAAGATAGAACATGTCCTATTATTGCTCGTAAATCATGTTCCGTGGCTCCATTCAAGTCAATGGGTCTGAAAAAAAGGAACACATACAGCAGGATGGCTTACTGACCCTTACCCCTCCCCAGTTATACCCTTGCCAACCACTATTGCCATTATTAGGTTTGGTTTTATAAATTTCATTTAAGGACAACCTATAAATTTTTGAGGCCGCGCTCCTAATATTCAGGAAAGGGATAACTGTCTAAGGGGCTTTGGGCCTCCTCAGACCATGGGCCATATGTGTAAACAAGCACCCCCTCCTGTGCCTTATCTAGTGATAATTACATTTTAAGGCCGAATGCACACGGCCGTGTTCCGCGGCCGTGAACTGTCCGTGGTATGCCGGCCTGGATTCCTGCTGACAGCAGGAGCGCACGGCGTCATTGGTTGCTATGACGCCGTGCGCTTCTTGCCGCCACTGCACTACAGTAATACACTCGTATAGATCATACAAGTGTATTACTGTAGTGCAGCGGCGGCATGAAGCGCACGGCGTCATAGCGACCAATGACGCCGTGCGCTCCTGCATGCCAGCAGGAATCCAGGCCGGCATACCACGGACCGTCCACGGCCACGGAACACGGCCGTGTGCATTCAGCCTAAGGTGCGTATAGTTTATAGCAAGGTGCAAGCATATTTTAATACAAGAGGAATTTATTTTATGTGATTTATTTTTATATTGGGGGGGAAACACCCCAAATAATTAGAATACCTGTGAAATTAAAGGGAGTCTGTGACCCAGTTTTTCACTGTTAAATGGTGCACAACGACTTGTAGGGCTATCTCAGCCGAATGTAATGATGCCTTTCACTTAGCGATCTGCGGCTTAATTCTGGAGAAAAGGCTTTTTTTTATGTCACGTGCAAGTGAGCCGTTAAGTGCACTGGGGACGGGCCCAAATATTATGTGCACCCTTACTCCTCCTGATTCCTCTGCTAGCCCCTCCATCTTCCTTATTGACAGGACCAGGTTCCTGCATAGACATCTTGCCCTGTCCATCAAGGAGAGGGAGGGGCTGGCAGAGAAAGCAGGAGGAGCAAGGGTGCACAGAATGGCTTGGGCCCGCCCTCGGTGCACTTAACTTCTCATTTGCATATGGATCAATAGTACTTTTTCTTCAGAATTAAGCATTGGATAAGGTATCATTAAATTCAGCCGAGCTAGTCCTACAAGGCATAAGGCCTGGTTTATCTGTGGGGGTACCTCATCACAGACACTGGTGGCATATCGCTAGGATATGCAACAAAAGTCTGAGAGAAAGGGGTCCGATTGTTGAGATCTTTAAAGGGGTTGTCTGGTTTCAGGGCAAGGTCTTTTTGTTGTGAGCTGGTGGTGTACCGGGCTTCACATCAGTATGCTAGGCGGAGACCGGCACCAATGAGTGGCGTGTAGCGCTGTTCTGGGCGGTTTTAGAAGCGGGTACTAGTGATATGCCACCAATGTCTGTGATTAGGCAGCCCCTTTAATAAAATCCCATGCAGACCTGAGCCATTACTGTACACATATAGTATGGAAAAACATAGACGAACATTTCACCTGTAGGAAGCAAAGCTTACCCATCCGGGAATCGCTTGTGACTTATTGACTCTTTTTTCCCCAGACACTACTATGACCTACCTGACAGCCACGGAGAAGATAAGGTAAGTCAGTATTCACAGTGTATTAGATACCTACTGTAGGTCACACCAGGAGAACGTGGCAGGGCCAATATTGTGGAGTAACGCAGATTATACCGGGGAGACACCCAAACTTTTGAGACGTCTGTGGCCTCCTCAGCTAAAGATGTACAGTATATGTCTAAGAATAATGACCCACTTTTCACAGATAAGAATGCTGGAGCGAGTTTATAAAGGTGGCAATGATATAAAAGTTGCAAAAGTGGAATGCAAATGGCGCTGACGGGGCATCAGTTACGCTTTGCACCCCTACTAGGCTCCAGCCTTTTGTATTGCATCACAGGGGTTGCAGGTCTCTGTGCTTGTAGTGGGGTCGGCAATGACAGATTCACTGATTTTTCGCGGTGTCCTGCATGTTAGATGATAAAGCTAAGGCCTCCTGCACACGAACGTTGTGCATCTGCTCCGTGCATTGGGGACCGCAATTTGCAACCTCCGTGCGGCTGCCGGGACGGACCGAGACCCATTCAACTTTAAAGGGTCCGTGATCCGTCCGCACCGCAAAAAAATAGAACATGTTCTATTTTTTTGTGGTGCGGAGGCACGGGCAGAAACACAACGGAAGCTCTCCGTAGTGCGTCCGTGGGGTTCCGATCCGTGCTTCCTTTCTGCATCTCCGTGATGCGGAGTGCCCACGGGCCGGTGCCCCTGTATTGTGGACCCGCCGTATACAGGCGCACAACAGGCGTGTGCAAAAGGGCTAAGGCTGTGTCCACATCTGTATTGGAGGCTCCGTTAGGGGCCTTAGCCACAGATTTTGTCAAAAATACATGGGAAAGATAGAGCAGCACAATGCACCATATTGTCTGGTAAAATGACCGTCTTCTGAATGGACACCTGACGGACCACACGATCATCAATGGCTTCCATCCAGCGATGTTCGTCTCAGTAAGGGCTCATTCAGACGCCCGTATGTTGCTTTCCACATCTGATCTGCAAGTTTGTGGATTAGACGTGGACCCATTCACTTCTATGGGGCCTTTTTCTTCCATTCCACAGCTCCACAAAACAAATAAGTGAAAATCAGGATGTGGCCCCATTGAAGTCTATGGGTCCGCAAATTTTTCTTGCGGACATGCTGAACTGTTTGAATGAGCCCTTATGTGCTGTATCCAGCACATCCTTTATTTTCGTTATTCTGCTCCTATAGCAGAGTTAATTAACACCGATGTGAACAAGCCCTTAAAAACATATTAAAGGGGTTGCCCCATCTGGACCAAGCATGTTCGGCTGTTTTTGGAAGTCCCGTAGCAATGAATGGAGAACGCTGAGAAAGACAGGGACACCTCTGCATTCCCAGTGGTCTGCATCAAGGTGAGGGGAGCCTATTTTTGAGATAGGAGTGGGTCACAGAGGTGGGACCTGCACCTGTAGGACATTTATGTCATTACCTGTGGATTTGACATAAAGGTCTAGATGCAAATTCCCCTTTAAATGACCATTTCCTAAGAAATTCTAGGAAAAGCTTGAGTCCTGGTGTCTACAGCAAATATCGGCATGTCTGCCCGTCCATTGTGTTCCATTTTGCATAAAAGACTAGTGAGTGTGAGGGTGCGATTTACTTTACAAACACAATACGAATTGGAAATAGCAATATTGCAGGTGCATTTATGCATTCTACCTCACTATTGAGAATTTAAAAAAAAAAAAGTTTAGGATTTGTTTTGGAGTCAAGTTCATCATAAATTTTATTTTATTTTTTGTGTGTGCATTTTGCAGATGTAGTCACTAGAGGGAGCTCTTGTAATACATAAACCATTACATATCTGCAGCAATCACTAAAGAAATACTGAGCTTTTAGCAGCTCGAGGTTAAACTTCAACCACTCTGTCCAATAGCTAGGTATGGTGGGTTGTAACATAATTAAAAAAAAAGAACATTTTCTACCCATTTAATCATGCAAGTGCAAATTAAATTTAGCATGATCATAATTTTTCTTTTTATATGTTCCAGCTCAGCAGAGAAAAACACCAAGCAGAACTTTCCCTGTTATTGTCTATGGCCGCTGTTTGTGCCCTGGCATAAGTTGATATCATTAGGTGGTAAATGGCTGCACTAAGGGGCAGATATTGCTCTTATACAGTTGGTGTAGTCTGTAGTCCTCCAACCCAAACAATACCAATGTCACGAAAACCGTGGCAGCTTCAGATGTATAATATGATGTTCTATATTCAGTATATGCTCCATTTTCAGGCTCCATACAACTCTGGGCTCAGAGACCAGCTGCTTGCCTACAAAATCGCCGGCGAGTCTGCACAGAGCGAGCACGCTGCTCTGCTGGTGAAGAATACCGGTTTACAAGCGGAGGTAAGGCAGGTTCAGTTATGTGAGCCCCCCGCAGATCACTAAAAGCGCTCAGCTTGGGTGTATAGGGAGAGGCATTACCAGTAGACAGAGGGAGGTGCTCATGCCGCTCTACAGAGACTAGTGAGACCTCATCTGGAGTATTGTGCTCAGTACTGGAGACCATATCTCCAGAAGGATATTGATACTTTGGAGAGAGTTCAGAGAAGAGCTACTAAACTGGTACATGGATTGCAGGATAAAACTTACCAGGAAAGATTAAAGGACCTTAATATGTATAGCTTGGAAGAAAGACGAGACAGAGGGGATATGATAGAAACTGCTAAATACATAAAGGGAATCAACAAGGTAAAAGAGGAAAGAATATTTAAAAGAAGAAAAACTGCTACAAGAGGACATAGTTTTAAATTAGAGGGGCAAAGGTTTAAAAGTAATATCAGGAAGTATTACTTTACTGAGAGAGTAGTGGATGCATGGAATAGCCTTCCTGCAGAAGTGGTAGCTGCAAATACAGTGAAGGAGTTTACGCATGCATGGGATAGGCATAAGGCCATCCTTCATATAAGATAGGGCCGGGGGCTATCCATAGTATTCAGTATATTGGGCAGACTAGATGGGCCAAATGGTTCTTATCTGCCGACACATTCTATGTTTCTATGTAGATTTCAGGTTATGTCAGTTCTATACCCTTTCATGGAACTGTAATGTGCAATCCTCAATGTTTTTTTTGTTGTTTTTTTTTAATCTAAATAGGTCAAAATGTTATAAATAAACAATAAAATAATTATTATTTTGTAATATATCATTATAACAGTCAGAGCTCAGTTTTTCTGATGCAGAGCTCCAAATCTCCTCCACAGACACAAAATTAAAGGGATCTGTCACCAGGATAAACCAGACACAATGCCTTGCAGGGTTAGCTCAGCTGAATGTAATGATACCTTTTAATGATACATTTGCTTAAGGGCTCATGCACACATTGTTGGCAGTGGTGTACCTAGAAATGACTGGGACCTACAGCAAATTTTTGAACAACTTGTTTGCAACACCCTCCTTCTGTGCAACCCCTACGCCTCCGGCTAGTCAAGATCGCTCGCACAGACCAGGCCCCGCAGCCGATCCGTCTGTTTCCTATACATATATACTGCAATATGCGGGCACCACCCATTTGTGCACCACATCACGGATTCGGACCCATTAACTTGAATTCTACTTTTTGCGGTGCAGATGGATCATGGATCCATTCAAGTTGAATGGGTCTGCATCCGTCTGCGCCAGCCACAATTTGCAGTCCCCAATGCACGAAACGGGCGCACACGTTTGTGTGCATGAGCCCCATATCTGGAGAAAAAGTACTTTTAATCCATATGCAAATGAGCAGTTAAGTGCACCGAGGGCTGGATGAAGCCACTGTGCACCCTTGCTAGCTCATCCCTCATTGTTTGACAGGTCCAGGTTCCTGCATAGTCATCTCGCCCATCTTAAGAGTTATCCCTTACCCAATGGATAGGGCATAAGTAATCCATTTGGGGTCTGACCACTGGGACCCCCAACAATCACAAGAATGAGATGCCGCTCCTGCCTGAGATTTCCTGCCTGAGGGCCTTTAGATCGTGAGCCTCCTATATTGACAGGCCTTGCCCCTTGTGAAGATTTCTCCAGATTCTCTGAATCTTTTGGTGATGTTGTATACTGTAGATGGTGGAATATACAAGGTTTCTGTCACGACCGCTATCCCAGTCGTGTCGCACCAGACGGAGGGGAAGGGGGACCATTATCTACGGATGGGAAATAGAATGGCCACCCCTGACTAACCCTAAGCTGGCACCTGTCTGCCCTGATACCCTAGACGGGGTGTGAACCCGTGCGGCGAGCAGGATGCCTAAACCCTCAGTCACCCTAACAAGACTAGACTGGGGAACGGCCGATGGGAGCGCTAGTCACCATCACTCGCGTCTAGGAGAACAACAGGGGAAGACAGCAACAAACAAACAATCAAACAGCAGAGATAGACTTATCCAGTCACGAGCAGAGAAGGCGATCCCAATCACGACAGTCCACGCTGGACAAGAGCTCCACAGCAATACCGCCAAACGATCTCCTTCAAAGGTCAGAATAGCACTGGAAGTAAGGACTATATCTGGCAATGACTGCAAGTGAAACTGAAACTAATATAGTAGCTGGGAGTGGCAGACAGGACTCACCTGAGAAGGATGCCTACAAACTCCCAGTCAGGACAAAAAGGTTCACAAGGCAAAACCCGGATGACATACCCTGAACCACGGAGCAAACTCACAAGCCATCGCGAGTAGCAAGTCGCTGCGACCTTCTCCTCCCAGACCTGTCTGGATCACTCACGGTCGTGACAGTTTCCACAATTTTATGCTGAGGAGCATTTTTCAGAAAATTTTCTGCAGTTTTTAGATGCAGTTTTTGGAAGATTGGTGAACTTCTGTCATCTTTGCTTCTGAGAGACTCTGCCTCTCCTACGCACTCCTTTTATACCCAGTCACGTGACTTAGTATCACTTACTTTTTTAGCCTTTTGTTGCCCATCAGAATCTTTTTTTGAGATGCGTTGCTGCCATCAAGCTCTAAGTGAGTTAGTTTTTTCATGAAATGGTAAAATGTGTCACCTTCAACACCTGATATGTGTTCTATGATCTACTGTGAATAAAATATGAGTCTATGAGATTTGCAAATGATTGCCTTCTGTTTTTAATTACATTTTACACAGTGTCCCAACTTTTTTGGAAGTGGGGTTGTATTATAAAATGAATCGGCGCAAAATGATTGACCGAGATATGAAATTAATACTGAATTTATATGTTACCACATAGAAACATAGAAACATAGAATGTGTCGGCAGATAAGAACCATTTGGCCCATCTAGTCTGCCCAATATACTGAATACTATGGATAGCCCCCGGCCCTATCTTATATGAAGGATGGCCTTATGCCTATCCCATGCATGCTTAAACCCCTTCACTGTATTTGCAGCTACCACTTCTGCAGGAAGGCTATTCCATGTATCCACTACTCTCTCAGTAAAGTAATACTTCCTGATATTACTTTTAAACCTTTGCCCCTCTAATTATGGTCTCTAATACTTCTTACACACATAGATCTTAATGTCACCCCCTTAGAAATACACTTAAAGGCCATACCACACACAGCCCCTGTCACATGGCAGCTGCACTGGCGATCGGCTGATTTTGCTGGGGAAGCTATGGCTAGCCAGGCACTTCCCCTGCAGCGACCACTACAGGGGAAATGTAGTATTACATGGCAGGCAATAGCGGTTCATGTAATGGCCAATGACCACTCAAGTCTGGCAGATTTGGAGCTGGAGACCACCTTCTTGACATCGGTGTACCCTAATTAGTCATATGGACAGTTATGAAGAAAGATTTAAATAATTAAATGTTTTTAGTCTTCAGAAGAGACATCTAAGAGGGGGGGCATGATTAACCTATACAAATATATAAACGGGCCCTACAAAAAATACGGTGGAAAAACTGTTCCATGTCAAATGCCCTCAAAAGACAAGGCAGAGCTGCCTCCGACTGGAGAAGAAAAAGTTCAGTCTCTGGAAGCGTCAAAGCTTCTTTACTGTAAGAACTGTGAATCTGTGGAATAGATTTCCTCAGGACGTGGTCACAGCAGGAACAGTGGACAGTTTCTAAAAGGGTTTAGAGGAATTCTTAAAAGTAAATGACATTAAAATATGTAGAAATCTGAGTCTCACTTCCTTCTGGGATTCGTGTCCCCACCTATCCCTTTGTTGAACTTGATGGACTTATGTATTTTTTCAACCATATTAGGCTACTTTCACACTTGCGGCCGTGTGATCCGGCAGGCAGTTCCGTTGCCGGATCCGCCGATCTTGATGTGACTGAAAGCATTTGTGAGACGCATCCGGATGGGGATCCTTCTCACAAATGCATTGCAAGAACGGATCCGTCTCTCCGCTTGTCATGCGGACAGACGGATCCGTCTTGTATCTTTTTTTAACATTTTTACCAGTCTGCGCATGCGCAGACCAGAAGGACGGATCCGGCATTCCCGTATTTTGAATGCCGGATCTGGCACTAATACATTCCCATGGGGAAAAATGCCGGATCCGGCATTCAGGCAAGTCTTCAGTTTTTTTCGCCGGAGATAAAACTGTAACATGCTACGGTTTTATCTTTTGCCTGATCAGTCAAAATGACTGAACTGAAGACATCCTGAACGGATTACTCTCCATTCAGAATGCATGGGGATATGCCTGATCAGTTCTTTTCCGGTATAGAGCCCCTGTGACGGAACTCTATGCCGGAAAAGAAAAATGCTAGTGTGAAATGCTAGTGTGTTCACCCTGTCGGATCCGTCCTGGCGCTATTTCGCCGTGCCGCCGGACTGCCGCTCCGTCCCTATTGACTATAATGGGGATGGGGGCGGAGCTCTGGCGCAGCACGGCAAAGCACGATGAGAGGCCGCCGGACTAAAAAGTCGGACATGCAGTACTTTTAGTCAATGGGGACGGAGCGGCAGTCCGGCGGCACGGCGAAATAGCGGCAGGACGGATCCGACAGGATGAACAGCCTGTCGGATCTGTCCTGCCGCTAGTGTGAAAGTAGCCTAAACTATGTAATTAGGCATATGGACAGAGTTTGTCTTCATGAGACCTTTAATAGCGGTATTATGGATAGAGTACTATTGCACTTTTGCGCACTGTGCTTAGGTCTCACGTACATGGCGGTGGCCAAGCCTTGTATTCTATCTAATGCAGTGAGATGGTGTGTATTACTGCCTATAATAAGGTGCAATTTTCAGCAATATGAAAAATGTACTTGACCTTTTCCTAGTCACTAAAGTGGGATACTTCTGCCATGTCAAGTGAATTCAGTGTGTCAGCCGTCCTTCCCTTATGAAACCTGTAATATCCCTTCAAACTAAAATCTAATGGGGAAAGAATTGAATAGCTGCCACACTTTGGGAAAACCCCCTGCAAATTATAATTTCAAATGCATCAGATTTGAAGATGACCATAAAATAGAAGCTGCAATGTATCCACGGGGGTACAGCTAGAAATCTTCACCTTTAAAAGCCTTTTGGGCCCCGTATTCATTTCTTAATACATCTTTGTAGTGGTTGTGGTTGTAGTAGATCTTTTTTATAGATCTCATAATTCTGGTTCTCAACTGCCACCACTAGGTGGAGCTCAGCAGCTTATTGCAAACAAATCAGAATATAGCTGCGATATTGTTGAAATGGTGGCCCGTGCCAGCTGCTGTCCCCTTCCTCCAGGAATACAAGGGTGCTATTGACTCACCTTGGTTCTCCTGTCCTGGTGGCCTGCTTACCCTCCCGCTACCCACTAGCAGCAGGTCTGCCGGCATCTCACGTGGATTCTGCAGACCACAGCCTGCACTTCTCTGTGAAGGCCTCCTGGTTTGTCTCTAGGGCTCCTGCGCGCTTTTGGCTGGTCACTTTAAGGTATCTAAGGCACCTTCCCCTATGGGAGGATGCCTGAGGTTTAGGTTTTCTAGTTTACTAGTGAAGGTATGCTTTTCTTTTTGTCTGCCCATGTACCAGCCTCTGACTTGTCCCTGTTTACTGTATTGACCTTTTGCTGCCTGCCTTGACCTTGGACTAGTTTTACGGATTTTCATGTACTCTGTCTTCCCTGACCTGGGTCTGTTTCTGACTATGAGTAATGCCTGACCCTCGTGGGTCAGCTGCCAATCACACCAGGACTATTCCAAGTGAACTCCAGATCCCTGGATAGTGGTTAAAAGGTGAAAACCAGGGGATGCCAGGATAACGTCCTTACGTCTAGCCCAAAGTCAAAATAGTTGGTTGGCACACTCGCTGCCTATAACAACTATAGCTCCACATGCTGCCCTAGGGGGATGCCATTGCCATTTTCCTGCCTGTCCCTCTGCCACATGAGAAGGCATCAGTATTACAGTTGCCAAAAGTCTCAAATTTGCTCGGCTTGTCCCTAATTTTCATAGACAAGCCAGCAAATTTGGACTGTCTAAGGCCAAAAATTGGTGCTTGTGTAAGGTGGGCATTCCTGACAGGTTTGGGGCATTCCTATCGGCAGGGCTTAAAGGGGTTTTGTCATCTTAGACAATAGGGGCATATCGCTAGGATGTGACCCGCACCTATAAGACAATGAGGGCATATCCTAGCCCTATTCTATCCTATATCGAGAACGGAGCCCAGAAAGGGAAGGAGAGCGCACTGCGCATGCGCAGCCGCCCTCCATTCATTTCTATGGGGCCGCCGAAAATAGCTATTGCCGTCTGCCCCATAGAAATGAATTGGAGCATGGGCCGCGCATGCGTGCCACGCTCCCATTCACTTCTATGGAAGAGGCGGGGATTAGCGCTTGGTGGTGGACAGACCCCGGGAAATCTCGGGTCCTCCAGCCACAGCGCTCCCCGCTCCGTTCTCGTTATAGGTGTGGGACCCGTACCTATCAGACAATGGGGGCATATTCTAGCGATATGCCCCCATTGTCTAAGATAGGAATACCCCTTTAAACGCTCCAAATTTAACAACAATAATGCTTATAAGTTTGCAGTGTTGTAAAGGCATATGGTAGGTGGGAGCCCTGTTTCATTTACATTAAAGGGGTTATCCTATGAATAATGTAAAACAATGACATCACACAGTGCATGACAACCTCTATCTAACAAATCTAGAACCAGCCCTGTACCTCACATGGATCCAGAGATCTCCCCATTCATTTCTCCATTTTCTCTGCTACATTTTTTTAGCTGAAGTGGTATGTCTTTTCTGTTGCCCGGTCACAGTTTAAGAAGCGTATCCTTCCTCAGGGGGCGTGTCCTTTCTGCCACAGCTCTTTCCCTGTAACTGTCACAGCTTCTAACAGAAGATACAGCTGGTGGCAGTTATAGGATGGAAGTAAGCATGTGCGACCACCTCAGCAAGGTGGACAGAGAAATAAGGAAAAGAGCAAACAGCAGGTGGCGCTATGCAGATACATTTTATTGAATAACTATAACACTAACTGCAGGTAATTACAAAAGTATTCAGATAAGATGGTTTGAAAAAATAAGAATATTTTTTATGGGACAACCCCCCTCTAAGGGTTAGTAGCTTTAGGATACTCATCTGTTTAAGATATTGTAAAACGTAGAATCTGAAACATTTTCTCCTTTTGGAGTTTAACTATTATTTCATTGTTTTTTGGCCCGATATAAGTCCTGTATCCTCGGTGGTGTCCGTCATTAGGCGTTAGAGCGAAGTATTAAGTATTCAGCCATTATTCCTGATAGGCAGGTGAAGTGATCCTTTTCTGCAGAGCTTTCTGTGCTCCGAGTCCAGCGAAAATCTCCCTGGAAAATAGTTGTAGCCCTTGGCAGTTTTACACAGCAGGGAATGGAAAGTGTAATAATGATGATTAATTATATTTTTCAATGCATTTTTGTTTTAGAAAGTAAGTTTTTAAGCCAAAATGTGGTTTTGTTTTAATAAAAAGAAGCATAATCCTTATGGTTTGGCTGCACCAAGTAAAACAAAACGGGCCTGGACAGCCTACAGCTATTAGGGCATGCTGGGAGTTGTAGTTTTGCAACAGCTGGAGAGCCGCAGGTTGAGCATCCCTGCTTTAGGCAGAACTAACACAATATGTTAGGCGTTAGCCTGAATAAGGGTGTATTCACACAGGCATATATGCTTTAAATTTACCCTGGTATCGGGCAGGAAATCAGCAAAGGTTTGCATTAGCAACAAAATAGATATCTATGCAGTGCATAGGGTAAATCCATGACAAATCTGCAGCAAAATCCATATTTGCTGTTTGCAAATTTGGGATAACTAGGCCACGTGAAATAAACATTTACAAGAATAGGTGCACTACTGTGGTGGATGCAATCAACAAAATCTGACTAAACCCTTACACTGATGTTAAAATTAGACTTTAGCCAATATATATGAAGGACATACCAGGGTCCGCGTACCACGTCAAGGTATCTCAAGAGACACGGGACCTAACGCTAACCTACCTGTGCCGTATGGGCAATACCAGGAGCCAGTGGGCGCATTTCAGAAGCGTAAGGTCCGACTCACAGCAAACAGCTCCCAGTTGCCTCCAGTGTGAAACCACACATAAAATGGGAGGAGGGAGGAGGCTGTGAGTCCCACCCAAGGCTGACTAATATGATGCAGGCCTCACAGGTGCACCTAAATGTTCCCATTGGATGAAAATCAAGGCACATTCAAATTTGGAGTTTATACACCTCCAGGCATACATATATAAACTAACGTGGTCTTAGGAGGCAGGAAATGCTCAACCCTATGTGCAGTTGTGCATCTATACCCAGGGGAGAAAATCCTGCACATGTGGTCCGTCACTAATGGCGATCCCCAGCAAAAAATGCATACAATGGAGGATGCCCGCAGCGGACCACAAGTGCCACAAAGACATCCTACACCAGATAATAAAGTGTGTGGATGTAATTGACTATATGAAATAAACATTTACAAGAATACGTGCACTACTGTGGTGGATGCAATCAACAAAATCTGACTAAACCCTCACACTGATGTTAAAAGGAGACTTTAGCCAATATATCCTTATATGAAGGACATACCAGTGCCCGCGGGCATCCTCCATTGTATGCATTTTTTGCTGGGGATCGCCATTAGCAACGGACCACATGTGCAGGATTTGCTCCCCCGGGTATAGACGCACACCTGCACTTGGGGTTGAGCATTTTCTGCCTCCTAAACGTTAGTTTATTTAGTTTGGATAACCAGGCCATGCCCCAAGAAACACCCACATTTATGGGTGGGGCTTTATATAAACACTGACCATTTTTGACCCGGAACAGCTGGAATTTGCAGGGGCTGTCTCTGAAAATTAGGGGCAATCCCGGCAATTATGGCAAAATCCATGTCAAAATTTGCATGCTAATTTTGCTGCGGAGCCGCGGTGGATTTTCATGGGTGGACCTACCCTGGGTTTAGAAAAGGATGACTCCCTGCATCATACACTGCCTCTCCGGCCTCGCTCTAGGCATAACAGTGTAAAACGTTTGCATAAAGTGTCCCTTTTTAAAAGTGGACTCCAACCTTCAGCTCTTGCAGAACTACACAACACTCAGCTGTTCGGTCATGCTGGGAGTTGTACTTTTGCAAAAGTCTCAAAAAAGACAGATCATCGAGCATTCTTTTTTACATTTTCATCTTGCATAGCAACCCATCGATCATGTGTTTCATTCCTTTTACTTTTCAGGTTTCCGACCTAAAGAAACGACTGGCAGCTAAAGATGTCTACTTGCAAGAAATGAAAGAGGAGCTAGAAAAATACAAAGAGAGGTGTGCCCGCCAGTCGTCCCATGTGCAGAGCCTAAAAGAACATATCAAGGAGTTTGACCATACGGCTAGTGAAAAAGCTGAAATAAGCGCTGAGAAGCACTCTCTCCGCAGAGAGAACAAAGAGTTAACTGAGCGGATTAAAGAACTGGAGAACCGATTAAGGTAAGTGGTAAAGCCCCCTTATTTGATAGGACTGTAATGCCCCATGCACATGGCTGACAATGAAAGAATCTTTCAAAAACGGATCGCTTCCGTGAGCATTACGTTTTTTTCTCTCACTCCCATTAGATAGAAAGGGTTATCATCGTCCGCAAAAATGGGCCAGAATAGGACCTGCGATAGATTCTCAGATCGGACACATGGATCTGTGATAAAAACGGTTGTGTGATTACCCCCATTGGGTCGGCGTCCAGTTCATTTGTAAAACGGATAACACACGCAATGCAAAATACGGTCATTTATCAATTATTGTACATATAAAAATATCCTTGTATGCAGCCATATTTATCATTCCTCTTTTGCCTCTTTTTGGCATAGAATAGTCTGAACTCCACCAGATTTTCAACTTTTCCGGTCGCAGTCTGCATTTCACGCCACCTTTGCCAAGTCTATAAAAAGATGGCGTGGGGAGGGTGGAGTGAGGGCGCTGCAAGGGCTAATTCATCATTATTTATGCCACAAACTGACGTAATTAATGACCGGTTTCATTCAGAGCCGGAGGAGGCAGGTATGGTTATAAATTGCATGCCTCCTCCAGCAGCGCAGACTCTGTCAAGGTCAGCGGAACACGCGCCAGCCTTGATAAATCAGGGCCATTGTGTTTCTGTATAGAGCGTGCGGCAGGTTTTTTGAACTTTATGGCAGCTACAATGACGCTGCTACAGAAGACAGGAAATGCCAGGCTATTGTGTGCTCCAGTGCCTAATGTAAAAACTGGAGAATTTCAGGACTTTTCTTATGCGGGGGTGCACCTAGCCTTTCTGCTGCCTGAGGCGAAAACGGAAATGACACCTAACCCCTTTCCTCCAGCTTTACTGTTAGAGGCATACTTGGAAAACATTACATAGAGTACTACAAAACATACTGGTTAATATAGCAATACAGTTGAATATGCAGTGATGAACGCTTCCACAATGAAAGCACTCATTGCCCAAGGCCTTTCTGTTGCCCCCTACTTGTCCCTACCTGGTGCTGCCTGAGGCAATCGGCTCACCTCGCCTCTTAGTCGGTGCACCCCTGCTCTTATGGATAGTAATAAAATATATTAATATTTTATATTAAAATGCAGATTACATCTGATTGAAAGAGAAAAAGCTGAACAGAAAAGCACTGGTCTGGGGAATAGACTACAGGAGTGTGTTGAGCGGTTGTCCTCCTGTCTGAATATAGACTTTGAGGAACATGAGGATCCCCTGGATGCTTTGGTGAGAAAGGTAAGCCTCTTACACTGTGATACAGTTAAAAGGAAGGGGGAAGGTAGAAAAAAAAAAAGCCCAAAACGTACCATTTAAATGTCCTGTCAGCCCTGCGCAGCGCTACGGTTGTGGTGGTCGTCATGTGGCTGCTGAGGGCAGTGATTGGCTGTGGCAGTCATGTCAATGGCACAGAATCACTGCAGGCTCAGCAGGGTGCGCAGCATCAAGGACCGGAGCAGCGGTGCAGGCCAGGCCAGAAACTGGATGGACCAATCACGTGGAGTAGTCAGAAACATCATTGATGCAGTCCCAGAAACGAGGCCAGCAGGCGGCACCAGGCGGGTGGTGCTGGGACATCGAGGGAGCAGATGGGTGATAAAGGGTAAAAATAGAGCATGTCTATTATGGGCGGCCCGTTCCATTTCGCAAATTGCGGAACGCACATGGCTGGTATCTGTGTTTTGCAGATCCGCAATTTGTGGACCTCAAAATACTACGTGGTCATGTGCATGAGCCCTTAAGAATATGTGTCCTTCAACAGATCAGCCACTTTTTCTTATTATGTGAACTCTCGCCCCCTATACCCCGCTCCGCCAAATAGCCGCTCCTGTCCATGACTGGGTGTGACACGGAGGAGCTTTACATCAAGCTCGTCGATGCCTGAAAATCTGTGATGTCCAACTGCACCTGTGCTGTTCTCTGCTCCTCTAAGAACAGCGCAAGCGAGCGCAGTGTGCGACTGTCAGGGGCGCGCTTCTAATCTGACAGAATTCAGCACTTTTGGAGATGCAGGAGGAGGAGGTTCCACATATAAAAGTTGTAAGTACAACCATAGTTATATCGTAAACATTGAAAAGCTGAGTTTTCCTTTAATTGTAACTTATTAGTTAGTAATTGCATCAGGAAAGACTAGTAACATTGTTATTACTGTTTTTATTTTTTTTAGAGGGGGATCACACATTAACGGCCTATGGCCTAAGCATACTGTGACTAAGGCAGGGTGCTGAATCTCCTTGAAGAAGACCTGTCAGCACAAAATGCAATCCGAAAGCACCAGGTTATAGAGCAAGAGAAGCCGAGCAAAATGATATATATTTTTGTGGGAAAAGATTCAGTAAAAACTATAATTAATACATTTGTATCTCTGCTTTCTCTACTTCCTGTGAAAAACTATCGGTGCAGGAAGGAGGCGTTATCAGGGACTGACAGCTCTCTCTCATGCACATTTAAGGGTATATTAGATGGGTAGATTTTCTGCCCAATAGTCGCTGAAGAGCATTCGTAGTAACGCTCGTTAGCTATCATCTGGCAGTCTATTACTCGTTCTTTGGGGAAAGTCAGATCTTTCCTCATGCTGAATGATCTGGATTTGCAGGTGGCAGATCGTGCTGTGTAATCATGATCGGCCGCCGGCACACCGCTGTCCTGCATGGGGACGAGCGATGGAATAGCGATTGCTCCTTCCCATGCTGTGGAGGACATTGCTGCATGTAGTAACAGCGGTCTCCTCGGCTAGCTAGTAAGCGATTGCTGGGAGGCAACGCTTCCCTCCTGACAATCACTTGCAGCATGGGGGGGGTCTAATATACCCTTTATACAGACAGTGCCATCAATCACTGATAACGCCTCCCTCCTGTACCTATAGGTATTCACAGGAGGTGGGAAAAAAAACAAAGATATAACTGTATAAATTACAGATTGAATATTTTTCCCCAAAAAAATATATAGCGGCTTCTCCTGCTCTATAACATGGGGCTTTCAGATTGAATTACATTTCGTGGTGACAGGTCCTCTTTAAGGAGACCAGTCCTGTATGGATACTTGCTGGAAGTGCTCCATGGTATGGAGACTTACTGGCAATGCTCCGAATATGCAAAGAGGTATCTCCCAAGGAAGAGGTCCATCTTGCCAGCGCCACCTCTTGGAAGTGACTCTATATGAGTCAAGATCCAACTTTTTCAACAAGCCTTGGGATTTGACAAGGGAATATGGGTGGGTATCTGGCTTGGCTTTGTTCCCATTACAAATCCCAAGGCTTGTTGGTCAGATTTTGACTCATAGGGAGTTACTTCCAAGTGGTGGCAATGATGAGATGGTCCTCTTCCTTGGGAGATACCTCTTTGCACAAGCTATGACTAAGTACACGTGTCCGGGAGCCGTGCTTTCCCATTGCAGCAAGTCTTTAATGGATTTGCAATATAGGGACAATTCTATCGAAGGCAGCGCAACAGTTTTTCTTTGCATTGATAGCCTGTATTTAGGGTAGACCAGGAATGTAAGGGTGTGGTCCACCAGGCCCTCACTGGACCCGCAGTCTTTTCCAGGCACCACATCAGTACATGTGGCTGTGGTTCTGTAGCTCACCTCCATTTAAGTGACCACCACCGATGGCCTGTTGATTCAGGGAGGACCTCCTAATCTTGTTTTATTATGACCATGAACTTGTTCTTTTTTAGGTGGAGAAACTGATGAAAGAATACATACGGCACAAATCAAGAGTAACAAGTCTTGAAGATGCCTTGGCAAGCCAAGAAGTGGAGTCTAAAGCTAGCCGGGACACCATTGTCAAACTGGTGGCAGAGTCAGAGAAACGTAAAAAAGCAATGGCGGATCATCCTGCGGAAGTTACATTTTTGAAGAGGGTGAGATAGGACAGAAGTGTTTGTCCCCTTAAAAAAAAAACAAGAGAACAATAGTCAAAACAGCAACTGAACACAAAGCGCTGGTAGCTCCAGCTTTATTTTCTTGCTGAGTGACATGGAGGGTCTGTATAACCCAAGGTTGCGGCTCGCAATGTCAGTGGTAGTTGTCAGCGATAATTCATCAGTTTGACTGTTTCTTCTGCATTTTATCAGGTCACTTTTCATGTCATGTCTATTGCTTTGTAGCTAGAACCACACAAGTGACCTGTATTGTCATGACTTGGGTCACACTTTCACTCTTGCTTTGTATCTGTAACTTGATATCTACTAAAAAAACTAAACAAAAAAAAACTAAAGTAAAGTAAAGTTTCTTTGTGTCTCACATACGGCACTTGACTGCTTTAGGGCCTGCAATGGAAGAGGGCAGGATCCTGACCTGGTTCCAGTGTTTGCAGTGACCCTTAGCAGCTTCCTGAAGTTGCCACTAGGTGGAAGTAATTGAATTCAGATTTATACAGCTCCCATTCAGTTCCATATAATAACTCCACATCCAGTTAGCTCCCCCTAGTGGTGTCTGTACCCAGCCAGAATTACAATAACTCCACATCCAGTTAGCTCCCCCTAGTGGTGTCTGTACCCAGCCAGAATTACAATAGCTCCATATCCAGTTAGCTCCCCCTAGTGGTGTCTGTACCCAGCCAGAATTACAATAACTCCACATCCAGTTAGCTCCCCCTAATGGTGTCTGTACCCAGCCAGAATCACAATAACTCCACATCCAGTTAGCTCCCCCTAGTGGTGTCTGTACCCAGCCAGAATTACAATAACTCCATATCCAGTTAGCTCCCCCTAGTGGTGTCTGTACCCAGCCAGAATTACAATAACTCCACATCCAGTTAGCTCCCCGTAGTGGTGTCTGTACCCAGCCAGAATTACAATAACTCCACATCCACTTAGCTCCCCCTAGTGGTGTCTGTACCCAGCCAGAATTACAATAACTCCACATCCAGTTAGCTCCCCCTAGTGGTGTCTGTACCCAGACAGAATTACAATAACTCCATATCCAGTTAGCTCCCCCTAGTGGTGTCTGTACCCAACCAGAATCACAATAACTCCATATACAGTTAGCTCCCCCTAGTGGTGTCTGTACCCAGCCAGAATTATATAAATTCAGTAAACCAGATCTAGAGTATACAGGTATAATATGACATAAAAATATAAAATGAGAACATGGGTCACACATCCACAGGCTTTGCATTGATCTATTGCTTCTCAGCATCATTTATAAACTGTATATGAGGCAGGTTGTATACATTTTAATGAAAATGCCCAAGCCCAGTTATCACATCAAGGTGGGCTCTTTTGAGTGAGTAATATGAAATTAATTATCACTGACGTTAAATGGGTATTCATATCATGTTGCTAGGATATGCCATAACATTATGATGGGTGGGGGCCTGATTTTTGGGACATCCGCTGCTTCTGAGAGCATTTGCCTTTTATCGGCACATTGGCGCCCCCGGGTAATTACTGTGCAGGAAACTGTGACAGAGCCTCAATCAAATGAATGTGCTGTGGAGGTCAGATCCCTAGCAAATCACAGGTTGATGGCATATCCTATATCAGGGATCAGCAATCTGCTATGAAACTACAATTCCCAGCATGCTCTATTCATTTCTATGGGAGTTCAGAGAAGAGCAGAGTAAGTATGCATGCTGGGAGTTGTAGTTTCACAACAGCTGGAGTGCCGGAAGTTTCCTACCTCTGTCCTATATCCTAGCAATATACTACCACATGTAGTAGTGGGAAAACTCATCGAGTAAAAACAGAGGAGGAGATTTATTAAGACCAGCATTTTTTACGCAGTTTTTAATCTTTTCTGTGCTGGTGCGAAATACGCCAAAGTTATTAAGAGCTGCATACCTCTTCATAATTGTGGTGAATGTCGGGCCACCCATGCAGATTACAGGTGTAACGTGCACCAGTTTTCTCTCTCACATGTTGTTAAAGGGCATCTGTCAGCAGATTTGTCCCTATGACACTGGCTGACCTGTTACATGTGCGCTCCGCAGCTGAAGGCATCTGTGTTGGTCCAATGTTCATATGTGCCCGCATTGCTGAGAAAAAATGATGATTTATTATATGCAAATGAGCCTCTAGGAGCAACGGGGGCGTTACCATTACACCTAGAGGCTCTGCTCTCTCTGCTACTGCTGCACCTTCTCCACTTTTATTGACCGGGCCAGGCGTGAGGATGTTTTCACTGCCTGGTCCTGTCAATCAAAGTGCAGAGGGCTTGGCAGTTGCAGAGAGAGCAGAGCCTCTAGGTGTAATGACAACGCCCCCGTTGCTCCTAGAGGCTCATTTGCATATAATAAAACATCATATTTCTCAGCAATGCGGGCACATATGAACATGGGACCAACACAGATGTGTTCAGCTGCCAAGCGCACATGTAACAGGTCAGCCAGTGTCATAGGTACAAAACTGCTGACAGATGCCCTTTAAATATGTTAGGCTGTAAAATCTCTGGCTGCAGAATACAGATACAGAAAAATTTATAGATTATTTCATATAATAGTTTCAGTTTTTTTCCCCATTTGTAATGTAAATAGGAGAGAGATGAGGCTGTTTTAGCCAGGAAGAACATCGAGCGAGAAAAGGAAATTCTGCAGGAGAAGCTGAAGGACAACCATAAAGAATGGGGCAGTTTTCGTCAGGAGCTGATGGAAAAGGAGAAGAAAATAAATGATCTGGAGAGGACTCTGCATACCTCAGATTACGGGGCTAAGGCATCTCACAGCCTGCACCAGAGCTTCATAGGTCAGCTGGCCACAATCCTGAGTAATGGATTTACAACTGTACCTAGAACAGAGGAAGCTGTGAAGGAGAGGATCCAGGAACTCTGCAGCAGCGAACAAACTTGGAAATCCGTGAGTGATATTCACAAGTCTGGAGTATATAAAAATATCACATACTAGAAACCTAAGGGAAATAAAATGGTCTGTCTGCCTTCAGATAACTGTATCAGTCTGACTTTTACAGGATACCTTGCAAGTGTCGTAAAGCATTTTACTATTTCTTCGTCTCTGTAACCAACTGAATCCACATTGTGGAGGAAATAAATAATACTCTCATAAAAATCCAGATGCTAGTGGAGCTTTAGAGGTAAACCGAGGGCGTCCCCTGTTCAGGATCGTCGTCTCTTGGCCAAAGCAGAGAGCAGCTGCAAAGAGCGGCCTTTGCTCTGGACAACCTGTCCTGTCTTGCATTACACACACAAAGCACTGACTTGAATGGGCAGGATTTAATGCTTTATTTATCCTATGAAACTGAATGTTTACTGTAAAATATCCCCCGAGATTATAGATGATCACTGTTGTTCCCAGCAGGGGACCACTTTATGATCAGTTTATTATAAAGGGACTGTAACCTGAATTTAAAATATTTGTATGAATAAGCGGACGCAGGCTAAGTGAATAAATATATTTACTAAGTGTGATTAAATATAAGATAACACAGACAAATCACATACAGAATAATAAAAAGTAAAAGAAAAAACATCACTAGCCTAAATATGCAATATAGGGTAGGACTCCGGTCGGCCATGCTATAACACATGGCAGTCTACTACGTTATAACATGACCGACACCCCAGGGTATATAAGAGATAGGGTAAATCAATACTTACATCCTACCTAGGATGAAGTTCCAAGTGGAGTCCCCCCTAATTGTCAGTGCAAACCACATTTATTCCCATCAGCCCCTCGTCCACTGTGCATCACGCATGTATCTGAGATCACTCAGGAATGTAGCCTTATCAGCATAATGGGAGATGGGTACTACATTACAGAATACTAAAAGTAATATAAAAGAGACAAAAAGGGGACAAACCCAATCAGTACTTAAAAATACCCTTACAATACAGGGACCCTTCTAATGAGTAGGCATTGTCCAAAACAGTACATAAAGAAGCACAATACATGTGGAGGAGCCCTGGCCAAATGATCCCACATGCTTAGCGTTGGGCGAAGGACAGTATGGAACCCATGGGCTCCTTACTGGGGGTTGGGTGTAACCATTACTGTGGAGCAAGAGTAGTATTAGAAAGGGATGATTTAGAGAAAGAGGCTACAACATTTTTGTGACTTCAATCCATCTACAATGAAATATTCACAATAGTCTTAAATACAAATATCATACTGCTGTGTATTCAGCTTCTGAGACCTATGTGTCTCCATGGTGACAGACTACAGGTGTGTAGTCTGATACTACTGTTATGTCTTTCTCTCTTCCCTCTTCCTTCCCATCTTGATAACCTGTAGACGGGGCTGAAATTTTAGCAGCAGGGCTCATCAATGATATACTACACCTGTGATGGCTAACCTCCGCCACTCCAGCTGTGGTAAAACTACAACTCCCAAGATGCACCCTTGCTTGGCTGTTCTCGGAACTCCATTGAAATGAATGGAGCATGCTGGGAGTCGTAGTAACTATATGGACACCATTTGTGTAATATGTATCAGTAGCTGAACTCTCGTCCTTTTATGCACGTAGACCTGTGAGGACCTGCGACAGAAGATTGAGAAGCTCAATAAACAGATAGAGAAACAACTGGACCTGTATCACGAGTCTATGGCCAAGTCGTACAAAGCCGAGGAACTACTGCAAGAACACCAGAACTCCATGAAACATCTGAAGGGCAAGCTTGTCTCAGAGGAGATGATCAAAGACGGCTTCAACATGGAGAGGAAAAGGGTATGTATAGTATATAAGTAACATGGACATTGAACTCCACACAATGGTGCGCATCCTGTAGACACCTCCATCTGTTGTGAAATTAAACCTCACTTCCCTGCATGCACTGAAAGGCTCTCGATTAATGCTGGGAGTTGTAGTTGTATATAAGCTGGAGGGTCACAGGTGAAACACAGCTGCTGTTGGAGGCCATTGGCATAATCCTCACCTTGGAGCTTTGCAGCTGCCGTGCTTAATGCATACTGATTCTTTTATCGATATTTAATGTTTTGGGGTATCTTATCTCTTCCCCACAGCAGCTTGCCCAATCCTTTTGTTTTCAAGGGTTTTAAAGCGGAACTGTCCCCTCTCCTGACATGTCTGTTTTAGTGACTGCTTGTATTCTCCATGTAATAACAATTCTGCAGCATCTTTTCATATAATAAGACAGTTGGGGGGGGGGGGGGGGGGCGTCCCCGCACAGACTGACACTGGCAGCACGTGTGGTCACTGGCCTAGGCTAAGCAGCGAGAAGGCTCCATCACTCACAGGAGCGTCAGTGCCTTGTCAAAAAGCTGATCCGCGGGGATCCCAGGTGTCGGACCCCCACTAATTAGATGCTGATGACCTAACCAGAGGATACGTCATCATTTACAAATAGTCACATAACCCCTTTAATAAACAAGTAAACCAGTGAAATTCAATGCGCTGTGCAGATGCAGATGTACACATACAGAAAATAATTTAGGACAAGGATCAGCAACCTCCAGCTGTTTTGCAACCACATTTCCCAGAATGCTTAAAGGGGATGTCTCACTTCAGCAGATGGCATTTATCATGTAGAGAAAGTTAATACAAGGCACTTATTAATGTATTGTGATTGTCCATATTGCCTCCTTTGCTGGCTGGATTCATTTTTCCATCACATTTTACACTGCTTGTTTTTATGGTTATGACCACCTTGCAATCCATCAGTGGTGGTCGTGCTTGTACACTACAGGCCCATGGGCTCTTCCAAGGTCCTAGCCCCAAAAGAGGCTGGATCCTTTTCCTATAGTGTACAAGCACAGCCACCGCTGCTGGATTTCAGGGTGGTCGTAACCATGGAAACAAGCAGTGCATAGTGTGATGGAAAAATGAATCCAGCCAGCAAAGGAGGCAATATGAACAGTCACAATACATTAGTAATTGCCTTGTATTCACTTTCTCTACAGGATAAATGTAATTTGCTGAAGTGAGACAACCCCTTTAACTGATTTCTATGGGAGCTACAAGAACAGCTTAGTAAGTGTGCATGTTGGGAGTTGTAGTTTCACAGCAGCTGGAGTGCCGAAGTTGGCTGACCCCTGATCTAGGAGGATCACTTTGGTCACATGATGCTGGGAGGAGACCACCACTGAGGCCAGTTATTGGCTGCAGTGATGCGTGTGACACAGTCCATGTCGTAATTTTACGTACAGGGACTAAAGCCCAGTGAAGACAATAGTGACCTACAGATACAGGAATAGTAGCATGGTAAGTATGTTTTCCTTCACAGTTCTGGCAGGGAAGGGGGTGTATAATAAAAAAATAAAAAATAAAAAAAAAGGCTGTCCTGGAATATCCCTTTAAATATGTGGAACATTTTTCAAGTACACAAACTAATTCTTAGATCCTCTGATTCTGACCCTTTTACTACAAGATGGTATAAAACCTATTTCCCTGTCATAGCCTGTATCATTTTTCAAGATTAGTTGTCTGGTTGACACCAGCTTCCGAATATCTCTGTAGATGCCGGGGATTTTGAGATAGCATAACACTTAAGAAGATAGGTTTTTATAAACCCCTCTTATGTAAGAGATTATGTAATAACTATACTATTCCGATACGCTTAAAATGCTGCTGAAATATGTGTCCTGCACTACCCTGTGATGTGGGGCTCTACTTGTACTATACACTAAAACTCTGTTTGTATTTTTATTATATTATTTTTACTATTTTCCCTTTTGCTGTACCTTTCCTGCTAAGCCTTGCAACTTACTAATGTACTTGCGCTGTTTTTTCTGTCTCACTCCGGGGAAGGAGTGGTCTCATGACAGTACCCTCTGTGGAGACTGGATTTCCTCTGATGTCATGACCAGGCCTCCCATGATCACCCTCTTTCAGAATCCTCGCCCGAATGGTCGTGATGTCCGACCCATGTGATCTTCATCCACAAGCAGGGTCGACGGAGTACACTGCTAGTCATACCGAGGCTTTGTGGGATTCCTCCAAAGGGATCATGGAGGGTGTAGTGGGCAGAGTTTTTGGCCCAAGGAAGGGTGTAGTGGGCGTTTACGTTTCTGGAAGTGTTGTGGCTGCTGCTGATCTACACCCACAACCTGGAAGTTCGGGTTGTAAACTATGGATCACAGCGGCAGCATGGAGATAGAAATGAAGAATCAGGAAAAGCTGACAGATACTGTAGAAAGGCCATATGACAGATGAACATGAAGTCACGGACCTAAGAAGAGGCCTCTTCAAGCAGGTTATCGGCAGGGGTTCAGGGAGTCAGACCTCCGACCACCGATTAGATATTGATGACCTATCCTGGGGATAGGACACCAGTATTTAATGGGCAGATTTGTACCTATGAAACTGGCTGACAGTAACATGTCCACTTGACAGCTGAAGACATCTGTGTTTGTCCCATGTTCATATGTGTCCGCATTGCTGAGAAAAATGATGATTTAATATATGCAAATGAGCCTCTAGGAGCAATGGGGGCGTTGTCATTACACCTAGAGGCTCTGCTCTCTCTGCAACTGCCGCGCCCTCTGCACTTTGATTGTCAAGGCCAGGCAGTGAAAATGTGATTATGCCTGGCCCTGTCAATCAAAGTGCAGAGAGAGCAGAGCCTCTAGGTGTAACGGTGACGCCCCTGTTGCTCCTAGATCCTCATTTGCATATATTAAAACATCCTTTTTCTCAGCAATGGGGACACATATGAACATGGGACCAACACAGATGTCTTCAGCTGCCAAGCGCACATGTAACAGGTCAGCCAGTGTCACAGGTACAAAGCTGCTGACAGATGCCCTTTAAATTCCAAAACTCATCACAATATGATATAAACTGTAAAATAATGGAAAAAACTAAGAGGAGATTTTCATTTGTCTTACATTCAGGCGCGTTTCTCCAGGGCTGATCTCAGAAGTGCTATCATGTTAACATTTGTATGTTCTTCCTCTGCTTTTTCAAAGCTCAAGAAGTTCTTACTGCAGCTGGCCGAGAAGATGAAAATAAGCCAAGACATTTCATCTGAGAGCCTTGTATCACAGTACGACATGTTACTGAACAGAGCTGATGAAATCTGTAAGAGGGATAAAGAATTTCTGAGCGAAAATAAAACTCTTATCTACAATCTCCAGAAGAAGGTAATGAGGAAATTTGATGCCGGCCATAGACATGGAGATAGTTCCTTTCTCCAACTAATGATCCTGGGTTCTGTAATGATCCCAGTGTTGTCAGACCTAAACTAATGTGGAGTGTGAATACGTCGCTGTTATCTGCCATAGTTATATTTATCCTATTACGGACTCCACGTGCCGCCATGTGGTGCTGTTGCTTCTACAAGAGAATACCTCCATTCATGTGGCAGAATTTAATTTTCGCCTTTCTGTAAAATTGGAGACCTATAGAGGTGTACATAGCTATGCTGGTACCCATCTGACATGTTGTACCTACTGACTACAGTTCCTACACCAACATATTTGTTTCCCCTGGGGGGGGGGGGGTAATTAAAGGGCATGTCCACGCCAGTTTACATGTAAAACAAATGTACATAAAATATAGTGTAACTTTGCAAACGCTTTACATTGCTTATAATATACTGATGTTGATTTATAGCTGGTATTATACCTCAGAGCCACATTTACCGTTCTGCTGTTTGCTATTGGAAACCGACATTAACCTTGATGTCAGACACCCCAGGCTCCTAATAATTCAGTAGGACAGTTCAAAAGGGCCGTCCCCTCTCCTGACATGTCTGTTTTACTAATTCCTTGCATTCCCTATGTAATAACAATTCTGAGGCATCTATTCTTCTGTTGTGCTATCCCTCTATTGTTCCTACCAGATCCTCTATCATTCCTGAATTGCCTGTAGTGAGGAATGAAGGTACAGATGGGTGTTATCATTTGGGTGTTACAAGCAGGGGCAAATATTGAATTGCCCTCTCCCCCCCACCCCTCCAGTCCTACTGTTAAAAGGGTTGTCCTCTTTCCACTACTGATGACCTATCCTCAGGAATGCAAAGGACGTAGGACACAATGCGCACGTAGGACATCACCATGAAAAAACAACAATCAAAAACACAGTTATGGTTGTGGTAGGAGCCAAAGTTCACATGAGCAGCTTCAAGAAAAAGGTCCTTTACTATAGGTTCTATATATTGTTTTATATTTTTTATGTGCTTCATCAGGGACGGAATGGCCATAGACCCTGCAGTGAAATTTCCCAGTGAGTCGATGCCCAAGGGCCTGCTCGAGCCCTCCTCATGGCCACTGGTCAGGTACACAAAGATCTGATGCTCTCAGCATTAATTAATGTAGGAGCAACAGGTACTTATGCACCTGGCCAGTGGTCGAATTCAATTGTATTGCCGTCCTCAGGACGATGATACAGTTTCATACTGTAGCATGGGCGGCAGTATTTTATGCTGCACTGTGGTATTTGGTTCTGCTGGGGCGGTATTTTGTTCTGCACTATGCTATTGCTGGCTCTGCCTACTCGTGTTGCCCTGCCTTCTGTCAACTTGGACCTACCTGCAACACGGGGCCACTTTTAGTTTTTTTTTCCAGGGCCACTTTAAGTTCTCACTCTGCCCCTGTGGTTCATTTTTTGAATCTCCCATCTATGGCGCACTTTAGTGTTTATCAGCTCCACTTACAAGTCTTCTGCCTCCAACCGAGATCCTCATTGAAGGTTCTCCAATCGTCATGCCCTTTGTCTTCACTGACCCCCTCGGCTGCTTCTCTAACTAACCAAAGGAATATTTCTCTGCAGGTGAATTCCCAAAGGGAAAATCTAGAGTTAAAATCTTCTCAAATCGAACAACTGGAGAAGAAAATCAAACAGCACGGAAGAGAAAAAGAGCATCAAACCTTCCTAAATGCCGAAAATTCAACGACTATGACAGCCCAAAAATTGCAGAAGAAGGTCGAGAGACTCCAGGGACAGCTCAGCGACATGAAAATTGCTAATCAAAATTTGACGGCTCAACTTGTCGATATGAACGATCTAAAGGTGAAGGCGCCACTTTAGAGAGTTTAGTGAGGAATTATGCATTACTTCTTCCCTTAATCTTTATAGCATGTTAGGTAAAAGAAAATCAGTGAATTTAAGTTGGAAGCTAGATCTGAGTATTTTTATAACTGCATAGCTCCATATCGGACAGGCATGCCCAACCTGCAGCCCTCCAGCTATTGCAAAACTACAACTCCCAGCATGCCTGAATAACTTACAACTATTAGGGCACGCTGGGAGTTATAGTTTTGCAACAGCTGGAGGGCTGCAGGTTGAGCATCCCTGATGTAGGACCTCATTTAGGACCATTACTTCTATGTATGGTCCCTCCTCATATATGTGATCACGTATAATATTCAGAAAGTTATCAGATATTATAGCTTTTGACAAAATACCCTAATACCAAACTATACTGGTATGGTTTGTTGCCAGTGGTCTCCTGACTGTACAAGCTAGTTGCTCTGCACCTGGACAAATCCGCTTACATTTCCTGTCTGTTGAGGACATCAGAAAATAAATCCAAAAATAGCTTCCTGATCAGGACCAAACCAGCAGGGATTTTATTCCTTTTTCTACAGCTTAGATTAGATATGTGCTTACATCAACCAGGTAAACCATTCCATATCACTTTTTTATTAAAAATATCACGAAGCCTTGCTTTTCTTTGAGAAAAGATTGTGCAGTGCCAAAATATTGATGACCTATCCTTAGGATTAGTCATCCATATCAGATCAGCAGGGTTCTGAAACCCGGCACCCCCACTGCACCAATCAGCTGTTTGAAGAGGCAGTGGCACCTGCGGGCACTCTTTCCACGTCAAAATTACCTGTACGTCACCAGCTGAACTGCGGAGATGCCGGGGATCTGATCAATATTTTAGCACTGCACAACCCCTTTAAAATCCAATTTATGGTTGATGACTGTGAATTATATATAAACACACAGTTTTAGGGGCAGAGTAAGAACCAGCAAAGAGGCAAAGTAGTCTAAACCTTGTCTTGCCTCCCCCAAACACTGACTCCAGATTCTAACATTGGGTGGAAGGAATCATAGATGGTTTTACTGGCCCACCAGAGGATCATCTGGAGGTCCCAGACTCACACACAATAATGGGCCTCCAGGATCCAGCAGAAGAAAACCTGTTTAGAGATGACCTCGGACCAGTCACGTGTCCCTAAGGTCTATCTCTTTTGGGGCAATTCACATATAACCCATTAGATCTTATATAGATATAGGGTGAACCTCAAAATCAGTTCCTATAGTGGGTCCAAGGAACCCCAGCATGACACTGGTGACAAAGAAAGCTCCTAAAAATATCTTCGTAAGATTCATTGCAGGTCCTGTCATATTTTTTAAGAAAGGAATACCATGTGGAAAGGGATGATTCTCATCATACGTTTATGGGGTCTGTTGAGCACCCTTAGCATCAGGAAATTTTTGTCTTTCTGCTCCAGAAAACAGGAAATGACAACTCAAATGTGAACCCAGTCCAAGTGTGTCACATTCTTCCCTCTCTGAAAGTAAAGTGCTGCAGACCTCAGGAGATGCAGAGTGTTGGCAAACCCATGATGGAACCTTTGGATGGTGGTTGGACATTGACACTTGGTGTGGTTGTGGTGTTTAGCTAATCCATAAATGGTAGGACAACAGGCTATGGAGGTTTTAGACCTTCAAAACTTTTTAAGATACTGTCACGTACCTGTTCGTGCTGTGGCGGCAAGACCGGCCTCTCTGTTGTGGTGCAGCCCGGGTCGCTCCATTGCTGTGGCAACCAGCCCCGCTGACAGTCTATCAGGAAAAAGGGACACCGGACCAATCAGGCTCGGTGCGGGCATCACATGCGTCCTGTCAGTGGGAGATTTAAACAGGCAGCTGCTGACCACAGTTGCCTGTGATTGGTCTTCTTAGCCTCAGTAGCATGTATTGTACTATTGTTTGGTATTCTGACTTTTGGATTGTCTCTGAGTTTGCTCCTGACATTATCTCCTGGCACTGACCCTGTCTTCTTTTTTTTTTTGACTGTGTATTTTTATCCTGTGTTGGTTCTGACATATCTCTCTGTTTTGGACTCGGGCCTGATTTTGTCTTGGAGTTTGGGTGCTGATCCAATCCTGGCTTTGCCTGTTTGGTTTTGACTTCTTTCTATCTGACAATTTTTTAACCCCACTAGGTTTAAGCCCCTCTACTTAATCAAGTTAGGGACTGTCGCCAAGTTGTAGGTTGCCATTTAGGGCAGATCATGCAAGTAGGTGGGGACAGTGGTGCGGTGGAGTTCAAGGCTGCACTCCACCTCACCACTGTCCCCACCTACTTGCATGATCTGCCCTAAATGGCAGCCTACAACTTGGCGACAGTCCCTACCATACGTGACAGATACTTCTTAATACTAATTCTAATTCTAAGGATACAAGAGATTGAATGAGTTCCTTGCATAGGATACATATAGTAAAATGCAATTAATTTTATAGCGATAACCTACTCGTTAATCTATCATTTAAATTACAAGTTTTTTACAGAAGAAACGTAGTCATGAAGCACTCTGCTTATCTCATTTGGTAACTTGTTCTCTTCTCTTTTAAGGAGATAGTCAACCAACAGAAGAAAACCATAGAACTTCTCAGTAAGTCTTTAGAAAAGCTCGAGAAAATTAAGGAGAAAGCTGCTAAAAAGGTAGTGAGCTTGAAAACAGAGCTGGACTACACCGAACACGAGTCTGTGGGGGAGAAAGTGAGGTGTCAGCAGGTGGTGGAAGCAGTCACTAATGAGCTGCACACAGCCAAGAGAGCCCTCGAGGAGGTAGCAAGGAGAGAAAAACAGGTACACTTCGTATATTAAAGTGAATCATTAGTATCTTTTTAGCAACTCTTAAAATCGCTCATTAAATAGTTTTTTCGGAGGGAGTTGTAACTTGCAGGCACTCGAGAACTTTAAGAGACTTTATACAATACCTGGGGATAAAGAAGGTTTTTGTCCCGTAGATCTTGTGATACGTCTTTTTTGGAAGAAGGGGTCTTACATTTGCCTTGATAAGGAATATAACAAGACATTTTTTTAACCAATCCCCCAAAATGCAATTAGGAGGTGTTTTTGGGTGGTAGATTGAGTAACTGTGAAGAGTTTTTAGAAAAGCTTTAATTATAAAGGTGGTAAATGTAAGGGAGACGATTCTCCCTCCCTGGAAAGAAGAGCATTAAAGACGCCTTTTTTTCTCTGTTCTATTCTGCAGCTTGTCGACTTCAGAGAGACCATCACCAGAATGATGGGATTTAATATTAACACCCTGGCCGTTCCAGATCATGAAATCTTCGACCAACTTAAGCGGGTTTTACGGACACATGGACCGATCGATAACACCAAAATGGATAGATCCAAGTTGCCTTATGGGTTTCGCACAGGTATTGGCGAACAAGAATACACAGTGCAGCACATGAACCCCAGATACTAACATAATGGGTCAAGCACATGTTCAGTATGGATTGCTATAGCGAAAAAAGCGATTTCTGAGATTTTTTTTAACTGATGACCTCTGGATAGGTCATCAGTGTCTGATCGGTGGGGGTCCAACACCCAGGACCACCTCCAGTCAGCTGTTTGAGAAGGCACTGGTGCTCTCAGCAACGGGGTGGCCTTCTCACAGCTTTCCTTAGGCCATGTGACTTCACTTTCATCGGTCACATGGTCTAGGGTGAGCTGAGAGAAGGACGTGGCGCTACTGCAAGCTCCGATGTGTTCTCAAACAGCTGGTGTCGAACCCCCACCAGTTAGATACTAATGACCATAGGTCATCAAAAAACACCACCTCCAGATGGAGGGTTTTTTAGTGGTTGGCTTATGGGTCAATTTTTATTTTTCTAACCAGAGTGTGCTCTGGGTGTCATGTTTTTGTTTTGTTTGTTTTTTCCTAATTTTCTGTCATTTTTTTTGTCCCATAGATATGGCTTTTTTTATATTGATCTATAGAGCAAGTTACATCAGAGGGGTACATACTTTCCTGTGAAAATAAAAACGCACGGCTTGCAGAAGATGCCATAAAAAAAGTGCATGTGCTAAAACACACTGTTAAAAATGCTACTACAACGCAGTGAAAAAGGCTGTTGTTTTTGGATGTTTTTTGGTACCAAAAAACATCCAAAAACAACAGCCTTTTTCACTGCGTTGTAGTAGCATTTTTAACAGTGTGTTCTAGCACCTGCACTTTTTTTATGGCATCTTCTGCAAGCCGTGCGTTTTTATTTTCACAGGAAAGTATGTACAGTCAGTGTTTGGTCAGTGATTTCCATCAGTGATTGTGACCCAAAACCAGGAGTGGAGGCTACACAGACATAAGGTGTAATGGAAAGATCTGCTCCAGGTTCTGTGTTTTTGACCCGCACCTGGTTTGGGCTCACAATCACTGATGAAAATCACTGATCAAACATTGACCACGTGAAAGCGGGCTTAAGGTGGATTTACACGGCCCGATATTTGGGGCGAATATTAAGAATGAAAGTTCCTACGAACGCTCGTTCCTGATAATCAGCCGTCTAAAGGCTGCCGATCACCCGATGAACGAACGAAACACATGTTCATCGGGTGAAATGATCGGAGGTGCGGACAACTCAGTCATCGTTCTCGGACAGCAGATTTTGCTGTCTAAACTGCACTCTGCTCCCCAGGAGCAATCATATTAAATGGGGACTAGTGACTGCAGCAGCCATCGCTCATCCTCATACTGTGGAGGTGATCGCTGCATGTAATACAGCGCTTCACCTCCACCTAATGAGCAGCCGATTGTCGGGTAGGAACGCTTCTTTACTGAGAATCCGCTGCTCCTCGGTATGTGTAAATGCGCCCTTAGTGTAACATCCCCCTAAAGCAAACCCATCAGCTCTCCTAAGGGTACTTTCACACTAGCGTTTTTCTTTTCCGACACTGAGTTCCGTCCTAGGGGCTCAATACTGGAAAAGAACTGATCAGGCATATCCCCATGCATTCTGAATGGAGAGTAATCCGTTCAGGATGCATCAGGATGTCTTCAGTTCAGTCTTTTTGACTTTTCAGGACAGAGATAATACCGCAATAATGTTCCATCCAAAATTCCGGAACACTTGCCGGAATGTCGGATCCGGCATTAATTTACATTGAAATGTATTAAATGCATTAAAAATACCGCAATGCGGATCCGTTTGTCCGTATGACAAACGGACAGACGGATACGTTTTTGCAATACATTTGTGAGTCGGATCCGCATCCGGATCTGTCTACAAATGCTGTCCGTTTGCATGCAGATTGCCGGATCCAGCAGGCAGTTCCGGCAACAGAACTGCTTGCCGGATCACTCTGCCGCAAGTGTAAAAGTAGCACAACATGCCTTTTCTTTTAACTACCTGTATTCCCTATTAAATAATTCTCTTTTAGCTTTTGATGGATATTCAGTTTTGTGGTGTTCCTCTCTTTTAGTAATTCTCAAAACTGAAGATTTTATAAATATACGTTTTTATGTTTTTGGGATTCTGTTCCTGTAAATATCAGTGCAATCCCAGTAACCCACATCATAATCAGCCTCTCCCTGCCTGTAATGGCTAATAACACAGAACAGTAGCCTTCATGAATGGTCCAGCATTCACAATGGCTGCTTTCCATTGCCCGCCAACACTGAACTGTCATGAAATATATATCAATTATTAATGTATCAAATATACCTGTGTGTCTCAATTTTGTTGTTAATTGTGTAATAATTTATATTATTTTATATATAATTACTGTTGTTTCTATATCAATCAATGCCTTAATAATAAAAAATAAAAACAAAAAAAAACAAAGTCCTTTTATTATACCTGACCAAATGGCCTTTTTTTCGTGCTGTGTAAGGCTACTTTCACATCCGTGTTTTCGTCAGATCCGGCAGGGATCAGCAAAACGCTTCCATTGTGATAATACAACCATCTGCATCCGTTCTGAACGGATCTGGTTGTATTATCTCTAAAATGACCAAGATGAAAGAAATCCGGCGCCTATGGACTTACATTGTGTTTCATGCCGGATCCGTCTTGATCAGTATCCCATGACGCACACAAAAAGGCTGCTTGCAGTGGATTTCTGTCCGGTATGGGAACGCAACCAAATGGAACGAAATGCATTCTGATGCACTCCATTCCAATCAGTTCAGTTTTGTCCCCATTGACAATGAATGAAGACAAAACTGAAGCGTTTTCCTCCGGTTTTGAGATCCTATTACAGATCTCACTACCGGAAAGGAAAACGCAAATGTGAAAGTAGCCAAAAAAATATGGCAGCTTAACAGAACACTGCGAACAGAAAATTATAAATGACCAAGCAGCACTCTTTGTGCCTGCCATCCGAGAGGAGACCCCCCCCCTTCCCCTCCCTAGTTCGTCCTTCGTCCACCTCCTCTGTTGGTCACGTCTATCGGTTGTCCTTGTTTCCTTCCTTTATACCTCTTCAGTTGACTGTAATTGCGTTTTTTGAACGACCACATAGCGGGTAAGGACATTGTACGCTATCAGTATCCGCAAATTGTATCTTCTAATAGTTATACCTCGATTGATAGAATTGTTCTTAAAGGGAATCTTTCAGCAGCTTTGTACCTATGAAACAATGAAACGTGCGCTTGGCAGCTGAAGGCATCTGTGTTGGTCCCATGTTCATATGTGCCCGCATTGCTAAAAAAAAACAATGTTTTAATATATGCAAATGAGCCTCTAGGAGCAACGGGGGCGTTGCCATTACACCTAGAGGCTCTGCTCTCTCTGCAACTGCCGCATGCTCTCCACTTTCATTGACAGGGCAAGGTTTCATGATGTTTTCGCTACTTGGCTCTGTCAATGAGGGGTGCACCACCAATGAGGCCAGGTGAGGCGATTGCCTTAGGCAGCAGCAGGTAGGGGCAAGAGGGGGGCAGCCGAAGAGCCATGGGCTGAAGGGAAGGGGTTAGGTTAAGAAATTGGCATTGGGGAGGGAGGGGCACCATTTCAGTTTTCGCTTCAGGCAGCAGAAAATCTAGGTGCACCCCTGCTGTCAATCATAGGGCTGAGCATGCGGCAGTTGCATAGGGAGAGCAGAGCCTCTAGGTGTAATGACAACGCCCCTGTTGCTCCTAGAGGCTCATTTGCATATATTAAAACTCAGCAATGCGGGCACATATGAACATGGGACCAACACAGATGTCTTCAGATGCCAAGTGCACATGTAACAGGTCAGCCAGTGTCATAGGTACAAATCTGCTGACAGATGCCCTTTAACTCCTGTTGTTGATTTGCCTTATACTCTGTTAGCTTTTACTTGTAAAAAATGTTTGTAAATAAAATATGGCTGCTTTTCTCCAGTGCCACACATGTATAGCGGCTTTGTGTGGTATTGCAGTTCAGGCTGCAAAACTAGATGGAGCCTAAGAACAAGTGTGGCGCTGTTCCTGGAATAAAGAAAACATGTTTCTTCAATGTCATACAAGTGAAACATTGTAAATACATTTTTAGATTTTGTACATTGTATATTTGCCAAAAATATAATAATTGTGAAAATTGATGTGTGTGGCCAGCTTAAAGCAGCCCTGTCATGTCCGCATAAAATACCGGCACTCAGGCCAGAAACAGGTAGGATCCCCATTGGTTCCCATCATAGTCAATGGGGTCTGGCAGTGCTCCTGCTATGTCAGATACAATGAACTCTGGCATGCTGTTCCTCAGCCAAATGTGTATGTGTACTGTATGAGGAGAGTGGAGAAAGACGCTGCCAGACAATCTGGTGGCTTATCTCCCATAAGAACAAAATATAGTGTGTATGGGGGACTTTAGACGCCATGGTTGCTCTTGACCATGACATCCTAGAGGTTTTATGGCTGGGCCAGGACCATTGGCATGGCCGTCAGCTGTATATTACAGCTTGCTCTCATCCATAAAGGTGGGAGTGCAGTTAACAGGTGCAAAGACAAACCTTGTGTGCAGTGGCCGGGTTTTGGGTGGCACCAATGCTACACTGGGTCCTCCTGACACCATCAAGGTGTTACCATGTGTTGCTGCTCTCTGGAAGGGAGGTAAGCTGTGGTACACTCCAATGGTAAATAAGTCTAGAGAGTCAGAGTCTGCAGTAAACCAGTGTGCTTCTTTACTGGAGGAATTCAGATGCAAAACAATACAGGCGAGGCATAGGGCTGGCTTCTCCAGTCTCCTCCTTGGCAGAAGAAGGGTTTGATGCTGATGAAAGGCCTAAGCTAGCTGTCCTTCTCGCTCATAAGGCCGGTACCCCAGCCAAATGCTGGAGGCCCATGGTCTGTGGCTCAGTAGTCCGGCTGGCTCCTTGGTCACAAGGTTGGTGACTCATGGTCTGTGGCTCAGTAGTCCGGCTGGCTCCTTGGTCACAAGGTTGGTGACTCATGGTCTGTGGCTCAGCATCCCTATCTCAGCGTATACTTTTGGTGACTCATATAGTCTGGTAGAGTCTCTTCTTCTAAGCACTGATCTCTAACTGCAGAACACTAGGGGCTCTGACTGCCTTCTTTATATACGGTACATTTTCTAGCTGAACTAGAACCTTCTAGTGGGAGGGGTGGAGTGGAGAAACTCAGCACAAACAAATACAATGTTACACTTCTGGTCTCTCATAGACTAGCATTAGAGCTTCAATGATACTCAGTGGCAATAACACTGCAGTTTTCCCAGACAAAAGCAGGTTTTCAGATACGATAACATAGCAACACCTGGGATTTAAAAGGTCAGTCTGTCTGGTTTTGGTGGTAAACAAGTCTGGCTTCTTTCCCCAAAACATGCTCTTCTTTAAACCTAATGGTAGCTGTGGAAAATTACCAGCTTCTCATTATTAGTTAGAAAGTCCCAAAAGTCTCTCAGTATTCATTAACCCTTTCCACGTGAGCAGGACATATATCACAGCAAACATATAAAATGCAGTTACACAGTATTAAACAGTATAAGTCAGTGCAGAGGTTGCTGTACTCACAGTTACATTACAGTAGTACAGATTTCCACTGTTGGGATGTAGTGTAGTGGGCACATCCGGATTCTGCCTTTGTTAAGTCGGTCAGGGAGCCAGAAGCCTTTCACCTACTAACCAATGTCTGCTATGGAGTCTGTAAGTCTCTTTAGGCAGTTTAGCTCCACAGAGCTTCTATATGCACCTCCTTTCTACAGTGGAATGCTTTTCAATGTTTTCTTTGTCGCTTTATCCACTTTTCCTCCATATATTTGCTTCTTTGGCAGGTTTACTTCACTGTCTAGGCACTGTACTATTACCTCGCCTATTAACTCCTTCCATGCCATACATACCATAAATGCATATATCACATAAAAGCATATTTTTTAACCCTTTTTCAGTTTACTACTACCATAGTAATGGGACCCTGCTCTTCATGGATACACGCCCTGCTTATTGGTGCCACGTGAAATTGGGCTATACACCTGCCATTATATTACTTTGTTCAATTGACTTTTCAATATGTTTTCTTCTGTATTGATTTATTTTATTTTTTTAACTTTTCAAATTAAAAGTAGCCAAAAAATAAATAAAAAATAAGGATGGGTGAGGCAATGGCAACAATAAAAAAAAGTTTTTGGGATTTTTTTTTAGACACCAAGAGATACATTTCTACAACACTTTGAGAATCTAGCTGCACACATTATACTGGCTGATTTAGTATGATCATAGAAAAGTTCTAGGGGAAAAAAACTTGAAAGGATATATTTCTTTTTCTTATTTTTTTTTAAGTGGTTAGCAATGATTTGCTGATGTAATGCTGTAATTCATCTGATTTGCTAAATTGATCGCCTCTGACAAGAAAATGTTCTAGCTGTAATGGTGATATTTTATCCTGACCACGCAAAAGATTATTAGGCAAAAATATCACAAAAAATGGCATCAACTACACAAAAATATGAAGAAAAGATGGCAGCTCATAAAAGACTCTCAATTACTCGGGATGATATTAAATTTTAGAGGAAATGTGTGATCCTGTAAGATGGAGGCTTCATTTCTGCCCTGCAAAAGTGGACAAAAGTGTCATTTTCTTGTTAACATGATCAAATTCATATGAGCAGACTCGCAATTTGATATGTATTTGGCCTCTTGAATTCTCATTGTAAAACCCGTTTGCAGATATATCGTTGATTTGCAAAAGGACAACCTTTTTTTTGGGGCTGTCATGCTTGGTTTACAAACTTTCGTATGTGTATCTAATGTTGGTTCTTTTCATGCCTGGTTCTCCAATATTGTACCTCATGAAATTACCACATTACCAACAATCTTATGCAATTTTGCAAATAGGCCCCTTGTATGTCTACAGTTCCTGTAGATGTCTGTCTCCATGGTAACAGACAATAAACTCTGTGTAGTCTGAACCTCTAGTCATGCTCTCCACGACACCTGTCCCCTATTTCTAACTAGCCTGCCGAATGAATATTAGGGCTCATGCACACAAACGTATTTTCTTTCCATGTCCGTTTTTTTGCAGACCGTATACGGAACCATTCATTTCAATGGGTCAGAAAAAAAACGGAAGGTACTCCGTGTGCATTCCGTTTCCGCATGTCTGTATTTCCGTTCCGCAAAAAAATAGAACTTGTCCTATTATTGTCCGCATTACGGATAGGACTGTTCCATTAGAGGCCAGCTGTTCTGTTCCGCAAAATACGGAATGCACATGGACGTCATCCGTATTTTTTGCAGATCTACATGCGGTCGTGTGAACAAGCCGTTAAAAAGGTGAACGCATTGCACCCGCACTGAATCCGGACCCATTCACTTCTATGGGGCTGTGCACATGAGCGATGATTTTCACGCATCACTTGTGCGTTGCGTGAAAATCGCAGCATGCTCTATACTGTGCGTTTTTCACGCAACGCAGGCCCCATAGAAGTAAATGGGGCTGCTTGAAAATCGCAAGCATCCGCAAGCAAGTGCGGATGCAGTGCGATTTTCACGCATGGTTGCTAAGATGAAAGTCTATTCACTGTATTATTTTCCCTTATAACATGGTTATAAGGGAAAATAATAGCATTCTTTAATACAGAATGCTTAGTAGAAGGTCAATTGAGGGTTAAAAAATAATTAACTCACTTCCTCCTCTTGATTGCGTAGTTGCCGATCTCTTCTTACTTCTTTAATCATGAGCTGCCGGCTAAAGGACCTCTGGTGACGTCACATCACATGGTCCAATCACATGGTCCATCACCGTGGTGATGGACCATGTGATGAGCTCAGTGACGTCACCACAGGTCCTTTGACAGGTCCTGAAGAAAGAACAGGAGACCGGCAGCTACGCGATCAATTGGAGGAGGTGAGTTAATTAATTTTTTAACCCTCAATTGACCTTCTGCTAAGCATTCTGTATTAAGAATGCTAATTGAAGGAGGTGAGTTAATTTATTTTTTAACCCTCAATTGACCTTTTACTAAGCATTCTGTATAATAATTACATCTACACAACCTTGAACCCAAACCTGAACTTCAGTGAAGAAGTTCGGGTCTGGGTACCACATTCAGTGTTTTATCACACGCGTGCAAAACGCATTGCACCAGCGCGATAAAAACTGAACAACGGAACGCAATCACAGTCAAAACTGACTGCAATTGCATACCTACTCGCGTGGGTTTGCCGCAATGCACCCGGGACGCATCCTGAGCCAAAACGTGACGCCTGTGTGAACCCAACCTAAAGCATTTTTCGCATTAGTGCATGTTACAAAGCGAATACTAGTGAGCACTTATATTATAAAAGCACTCACTAGTATGCAGGAGGCACGGTGAGTGAAGCACTGATAGCAGGGACGTAGCTAAAGGCTCATGGGCCCTGGTGCAAGAGTTCAGCTTGGGCCCCCCTACCCCTTCACTCAGCGCTGGTGCACCTAACTTTTCTGATGCCCAAGGCAAATATTGAAATGCCCCCCCCCCCCTCCCTCCAGTCCTACTGTTAAAGGGGTTGTCCTCTTTTTACTACTGATGACCTTTCCTCAGGATAGGTCCTCAATATCAGATCAGCCGGGGTCCTCCGGCACCCCCAACGATCAGCTATTTGAAGAGAGGGCAGCGCTCATATGAGAGCTGCTTTCTCTGTTCTGTTCACCTGCTCGTCGTAGCATTTGCAGTGATGAGCAGGTAAACAGAGCAGAGAAGGCAGCGCTCATACAAAAAAAAAAAAAAAAACTTTAAAGACATACTTTGAAAATATTACATACAACGCTACAGAACATACAGGGTCATACAGCGCCACATATGTACCTCTTCCATCCAGTGACTTCTCTTCTCTGATGTAGATATTCTGTTTTCTCTTCTCCTCCTCTCAGACCAGACCACTATGGTGACTTCTTTCAGCCGCTCCTTGTTTCTGCAGTTAAATAGACATCTTACTTTCCTACTTTTCCATCCTCCTCCTCACCTTCTCAACACCCCATCCTGCCACCCCCAATACTGTGCCCACTGTGCTCCCTAATATTTTCCTGCAGAAACAGTCCCCCTGAAAATACTGGTACCACACAGAGAGTGCGTCAGTACAAAAACACCCCTTTATATTGTGCGCTAGTACAATAAAATCCCCCCTTTCTTTCAGCTCAGACCCCCATATAAAACCCTAAATGAGATCCCCCCATCTCAGACCAAACCCCCTTTAGACCTCTATGTCAGACCCCATATAAGACCCCAGTTGTAGACCTCAGATAAGACCCCCATTAGACCTCCAGACCCCCATATAAGACCCCCATTAGACCTCCAGACCCCCATATCAGACCTCCAGACTCCACTAGACCCCCATACCCCCAATCAGACCCCCATTAGACCTCCAGACTCCCAGTCAGACCTCTCCAGAACTCCCAGTCAAACCTCTCCAGACCCCCCAGTCAGACCTCTCCAGACCCCCCAGTCAGATCTCCTGACCCCCCATTAGACCACTTCAGACCCCCAGTCAGACCTCCAGACCCCCCAGACAGACCTCCAGACCCCCCATAGACCACTCCAGACCCCCATTAGACCTCTCCAGACCCCCCATTAGACCTCCATATCAGACCTCAGATCAGACTGTAAAATAATAAAGTAACTTACCTCTCCTGACGCCACTCTCCTTGTCCTGGCTGTCTTCTCTTCTCAGGGCCCGCGCTGCAGTCACCTGACCTCCTGCAGCGTTAGGTCAGAGTGCGCTCTGTACGTCCTGATGCTGCAGGCAGCCAGGACACAGCAGCCTGAGAAGAGCAAGCAGGAGGAGGGGTAAGTACTGTACAGCGTTCACAGCGCTTCTCTCCCCCTCCTTCTGCAGACTAGTGAGCGCTTCCATTATGGAAGCGCTCGCTAGTATTCCCTTTAGAAGATGCACTGCATCTTATAAAGGGAAAAGTACAGTACCAATGGCTTAGTGGTCCGGTCGCAAACCACGACCGCTGCGACCCCTATAGTTACGCCAGAAACTGATAGTGCTGGCTGTAATCGCCACTCCCTGGTCTTCCGCTCGGCGCTGTCCTGACTGCATACAGTGCTAGGGCTCATGCACACGAACTTATGTATTTTGCGGTCTGCAAAAAACGAATCCGCAAATAAAAACGATGACATCCGTGTGCATTCTGTATTTTGCGGAACGGAACAGCTGGCCCTTCATAGAACAGTACTATCCTTGTCCGTAATGCGGACGATAATAGGACATTTTCTATTTTTTTGCAGAACGGAAATATGGACATACGGAAACGGAATACAGACGGAGTATCTTCCGTTTTTTTTTTTGGACTCATTAAAACGAATGGTTCCACATTTGGTCCGCAAAAAAAACAGAATGGCCACGGAAAGAAAATACGTTTGTGTGCATGAGCCCTTAGTATGTAGTGTGTGCACTATGACCTGACGCTGTACGACATCAGGTCACAGGGCAGCGCAGGCGTGAAGAAAACCAGCAAATGGTGAGTACAGAAGAGACTGCCAGATCTGGAAAAAAGGTAAGTGAATGTACTGTATTTATTTGAGATCTGAGTTCTGATGGGGGTCTGTTCTGAGGTCATGATATGGGGGTCTGATCTGAGGTCCTGATATGGGGGTCTGTTCTAAGGTTTGATATGGGGGTCTGATCTGAGGTCTTGATATGGGGGTCTGTTCTAAGGTTTGATATGGGGGTCTGTTCTGAGGTCCTGATATGGGGGTCTGATCTGAGGTCCTGATATGGGGGTCTGTTCTGAGGTCCTGATATGGGGGTCTGATCTGAGGTCCTGATATGGGGGTCTGTTCTGAGGTCCTGATATGGGGGTCTGATCTGAGGTCCTGATATGGGGGTCTGTTCTAATGTTTGATATGGGGGTCTGATCTGAGGTCCTGATATGGGGGTCTGTTCTAAGGTTTGATATGGGGGTCTGATCTGATGTCTGATATGGGGGTCTGATCTGAGGTTCTGATATGGGGGTCTGTTCTGAGGTCTGATATGGGGGTCTGATCTGAGGTCTGATACTGGGGTCTGTTCTGATGTCTGATATGGGGGTCTGATATGGGGATTTGATTTGATGTCTGATATGGGAATTTGATCTGATGTCTGATATGGGGGTCTGATCTGAGGTGTAATATGGGGATCTAATCTAAGGTGTGAAAACCAGCAAATGGTGAGTACAGAAGAGAACGCCAGATCTGGAAAAAAAGGTAAGTGAATGTACTGTATATATTTGATATCTGATGTGAGTTCTGATGGGGGTCTGTTCTGAGGTCCTGATATGAGGGTCTGTTCTAAGGTTTGATATGGGGGTCTGATCTGAGGTCCTGATATGGGGGTCTGTTCTAAGGTTTTATATGGGGGTCTGATCTGAGGTCTGATCTGAGGTCTGATACGGGGGGTCTGTTTTGATGTCTGATATGGGGGTCTGATATGAGGTGCGATATGAGGATCTGATTTGATGTCTGTTATGGGAATTTGATCTGATGTCTGATATGGGGTCTGATCTGAGGTGTAATATGGGGATCTAATCTAAGGTGTGAAAACCAGCAAATGGTGAGTACAGAAGAGACCGCCAGATCTGGTAAAAGGTAAGTGAATGTACTGTATTTATTTGAGATCTGAGTTCTGATGGGGGTCTGTTCTGAGGTCCTGATATGGGGGTCTGATCTGAGGTCCTGATATGGGGGTCTGTTCTAAGGTTTGGTATGGGGGTCTGATCTGAGGTCTTGATATGGGGGTCTGTTCTAAGGTTTGATATGGGGGTCTGATCTGATGTCTGATATGGGGGTCTGATCTGAGGTCCTGATATGGGGGTCTGTTCTGAGGTCCTGATATGGGGGTCTGATCTGAGGTCCTGATATGGGGGTCTGTTCTGAGGTCCTGATATGGGGGTCTGATCTGAGGTCCTGATATGGGGGTCTGTTCTAATGTTTGATATGGGGGTCTGATCTGAGGTCCTGATATGGGGGTCTGTTCTAAGGTTTGATATGGGGGTCTGATCTGATGTCTGATATGGGGGTCTGATCTGAGGTTCTGATATGGGGGTCTGTTCTAAGGTTTGATATGGGGATCTGATCTGAGGTCTGATATGGGGGTCTGATATGAGGTCTGATACTGGGGTCTGTTCTGATGTCTGATATGGGGGTCTGATATGGGGATTTGATTTGATGTCTGATATGGGGGTCTGATCTGAGGTCTGATACTGGGGTCTGTTCTAAGGTCTGATATGGGGTCTGATCTGAGGTCTGATACGGGGATCTGTTCTGATGTCTGATATGGGGATCTGATTTGATGTCTGATATGGGTGTCTGATCTGAGGTGTAATATGGGAATCTAATCTAAGGTGTGATATGGGGGTTTCATATGGAAGTCTGATCTAACATCTGCGTTTAAGCAGATCCGGCAGGCTGTTCCAGCTGGGTACAACCTGCCGGATCCGTCACTGACAGGTGCAACCATGTGGTGCCGAAATTTCGTCCGACCCCATTCACTATAATTGGAACCAGTGGAGATCCAGCCACAACCCGGTAAATATGCAGAGGAGCAGCCAGAAAATAACGCTTTTTCACCCTTTGAGGTCCATCTTAAAAGATGATGCTGATCGTTATACTGCAGGGAATGCTGGGCGTTGTAGTTTTGCTAGAGAACCGCAAGCTGGAGACTGCTGGTCTTAGAGAAGATATTTGAAAACTTCATAGACCGGGGTCTAAAATGTTTTACAAACAAAAGGTACATTGGTTGCGCAACTACACTATGCCGTTAATAAAAAGCACCAACCGGTTCATCCAAGAGAGATCACTTCATTCTGAGCACTTTGCTTCCTCCCACATGCATCCCTCCTAGACTGAGCAAAGTATATAATTACTGTGTGCCCGGCAGAGATGAATAAATATAATGTACTATGGAGAAGTCGTACAGATGTGCGTCATGTAGGTTCATGAAGGTTGTTTAGCAAGAGTGGAACATTCATAGACAGTGGACTACTCAGCAGATGCGTAACACAGAGATACAGGGTTCTGACCGCAGAACTTATTCAGCAGTGATAATATAATACTAATACTGTGAAATTGTGGATCGTAAATCTGCAGAATGTCAATTTATGCTACAGATTTCCACTACAGATTTCACCCTTTGCAACGCACAGCAAAATACACAACATATGCAACATGTCGCCGATGCAGATTATGTTGCAGATTTTACTGCTGCAGTTTACACCACTTCTATTATAATAGTGCCAGGAGCATGATGCATACTTAAAGGGGTATTCTGGTTGTTACAAGTTATCCCCCTACCACTAGGACCCCACCGATCTCGAGAACGGGGGCCCCGTACCCCCTGCAGCTCCCCTGAAATGACCGGAGCGGCTGGTCGCATATGCTCCACTCATTTCTATGGGAGTTCCGGAGAGAGCAGAGTACAGCGCTCACCTATCTCCGGAACTCCCATAAAAATTAATGTGCAAGTGCGACTGGCCTCTCCGGTCATTTCAGCGGGGCTGCAGGGGTAACGGGGCCTCCATTCTCATGATCGGTGGTAGGACCCCCACTGATCTAATGGATTTCCATACCAAAATCTGCAATGTCTAAGGGTGGGTTCACACTAGCGTTAGGGATTCCGTTATGGCTTTCCGTTATAACATGTTTATAACGGAATCCATAAGACGGAAGGACGGATCCGTTCTTCTGCCCATAGACTTGTATTATGACGGAATACAAAACGGAAGCCGTTAAAAGGCATTCCGTTTGCTCTCCGTCCTCATAGAAGTCTATGGGAATCAAAACGGACTCGCCTGGGTCCCGTTATGCAAGATGGAAAACAAAGCCCTGTCAACAGGGCTTTGTTTTCAGTCTTGCATACCGGGACCCAGACGGATCCGTTATGATTTCCCATAGACTTCTATTAGGACGGAGAGCAAATGGAATGCCTTTTAACGGCTTCCGTTATATTCCGTTATAACCATGTTATAACGGAATCCCTAATGCTAGTGTGAACCCACCCTAAGGCCTCATGCACACGACCGTGCCTTTTTTGCGGTCCGCAAACCACGGATCCGCAAAAAACGGAAGCCGCCCGTGTGCCTTCCGCAATTTGCGGAACGTAACTGGTGGCCCATTGTAGAATTGCCTATTCTTGTCCGCAAAACGGACAAGAATAGGACATGCTATATATTTTTTGCGGGGCCACGGAACGGTGCAACGGATGCGGACAGCACACGGAGTGCTGTCCGCATCTTTTGCGGCCCCATTGAAGTAAATAGGTCCGCACCCGAGCCGGACCACCACGGTTGTGTGCATGAGGCCTAACATCGTTTTTTTGTGCGGATCAGATGCAGATCAGATTTATTGAAAAGGGGGAAATCTGCATCTAAAACCGCAAACATAATTGACATGCTTCCAGACGCAAATGTTAGTACATTTTCCAGGGCTGGAGTCCCCTGTCATGCCCAACTGGCGGACGCAACGTTAAACCAGCTGTGCGACAAAATTTTGTTGCACAGCCGGACAGAACTGGTGACTTGCTACTATTTTACTCCTAAAAGAGTTGCAAATCCCTTAGTAAATGTGCCCCATTGAAGTCAATGGGTCCACACTGTTATGCGGAGTGCATACGGCCAGTGCCTGCAGTTTGGGGTCCACAACATGGGCATTGCGGCCGCATGAGTCCTTAAACAGAGGTGTGAATCTCTCCTCAGCCTCTGTATTAGGGCTCATTTACACGGACGTGTGCGGCCCATGCCCGTATTGCAGCCTGCAAACAGCGGGTACACAATATACAGGCACCGGCCATCTGCGCCCGTCTGTCCGCAATCTGCAAGATACAGAGCGGTGTGGGGCGGAGGCACGGGGCAGAAGCAGAATTTCCGTGCAGTATGTGGGTGACATTTCTTACGATCTCCTCCACTTTGCTGGGGCTGTGATTTGGGCAGGGAAAGGGTTAGTTCCTCACTCTGATTACTCAGGTCCAGGTTTGTGGAAGGACACAGCTGCCTCCCGATGAGAGGTGTCCACAGGCTGCTGACCGCCCCAGCTCTGAGATTACTGCCATGCTGTGGCTGGTGGCACGGCACGAGTCATGGCACTGCTACTGCTATTGTCATACTCTGGACGTGTGGAACTACAAGTGCCATAATGCCAATGCTGCTGTGGATGTGGGAAAAACTGAAGTTCACAGAGATCCAAACAATCCACATTGTTGTGAGTAGGATGATTTAATTTTTTATTTTTAAATATATTTCCTATGGTGTACAGCTACAGCTGATAAATATATGACTCCTTAGCCTGAGTTCACACATTGCATTTTAATCTGCACTGAAATTCCACCACAAAGTGCAGTACAATGTCAGTGAATAAGGTTTAACGAACCCCCTTCATTCACAGCTGCAGACGTTTAAATCCGCTGCGGGCCCTGTCTGTTGCAGTAATGCCTGGATTTCCTTCATTGCACAGGCGTTTTTCATGCGGATTTAGGCTAGGGTTACACGGCAACACTTATTGCGTGACTATTTGTCGCAGTAATGTCACGCGGTATGTTTTATAACGCTGGTTTATGGTGTCGCACTGCATCCAAGCATTATTAAATATGTTGCGCCACGCGTATAGCTGTTTAGTTGTTCCTTATATGTTGTACGACACATGTCTAAATCAGATGTGGACCCAAAAACGCACACGGCTGTAGGAATGGGCCCTTATACTACTGTTCCTTTTTTTTTTTTTTTTTTTTTTTTTTTTTGTAGCAATTTCCATCTATCACAGTAAAATGGCTGCAAACCGTGATAGATTAAATAGTTTATTGGTCATGGTTTTTGTATCTGGTTTTGGCAGACAAAACACAAAAAATTTCATTTTCACGAGCATGTGCACAACGACAAAAACAACGTTCAAAACTGCGTGTGTGAACGTGCCCTAATATCTATTACAGTTAGGCCTCCTGCACATGAACGTGTGCACCGTATTGCGGATCCGCGATACACAGGTGCCGTTCCATGGGCATTCCGCATCACGGAGGTGCGGAACGGAAGCACTACGGAGTGCTTCCGTGGGGTTTCGTCCCGTACTTCCGCTCCGCAAAAAGATAGAAAAGGTCCTATATTTTTTTTGCGGAACGGCCGGATCGCGGACCCATTAAAGTGGGTGCCCCACAGAAAGTGTTCGTGCATTCGTGTGCAGGAGGCCTCACCAACACCTTTTATTGGGGTCTGACTACTGACTGCTTTAGGGCTCTTTCACACGAGCGTGTCCCTTGCGGGAATCGCGCTCCATGTGAGAGATGGATTGCAAGGTGTTTCATTTGGGTGCGTATCTGGCACAGATCGACAACGTCCTCTCCCTGCAGCAGGAGCTGCAACACCACTAACACCAGCCGCACGTCCACAGCCACGTCCCTTATTTGACACTCTCCTCATTCTTTGAGGGCACCAACAAAATTGACAGACAAACAATTGTATTTCTGTGTCACGGGTGCAAATGAGGTGTATCTCGCCCAAAAAAAAATATGGGTTTATGTCACACACAGAATTAATAGCCAGATAAAAAATAGTATTTGTGTCAAGCATGCAGAGCCTTATTGCTGACTGCACACACCGCGTTTTTGCAGACTGTTCCCAGAGCCTTACTGCCTGACACTGTCCCTCACTTGAGCTGCGTACTGTCCCTACACTAGTTAGGGCAGAATGGCTGCCACATGCGTGATCCAGCAGTTATACAGGCGGGGTGACAGGCCAATCACAGCCATGCCAATACTAGGTATAACTGTGATGGCTTCAAAGTTAAACATCCGAACATGGACTTCCGTGACAAAGTTTGGGTGCCCAAACCCTCAAAGTTCGAGTTCACTCATCCCTATTTATGACCTATCCTCAGGATATGTTATCAATTTAAGGGCCCATGCACACAAATTTATTTTTTTCTGTGTTCATTCAGTTCTTTTTTTATTTTTATTGCTGCCCATTTGTGCATTTGCAGCGGGCGGTGGTGGTGTTGCACTACTTGAGGACCCTTAAGATGTTATAAGGTCCCTTGCAGACGAGCGTGTCCGGATGCGTCCCGGTGCATTGCGGCAAACCCGCGCGAGTAGGTACGCAATTGCAGTCAGTTTTGCACGTGCGTGATAAAAAACTGAATGTGGTACCCAGAAGTTCAGGTTTGGTTTCAAGGTTGTGTAGATTGTATTATTTCCCCTTATAACATGGTTATAAGGGAAAATAATAGCATTCTGAATACAGAATGCATAGTACAATAGGGCTGGAGGGGTTAAAAAATATATATATTATTTTAACTCGCCTTAATCCACTTGTTCGCGCAGCCGGCATCTCTTCTGTCTTGTTGTGTGAGGAATAGGACCTTTGATGACGTCACTACGTTCATCACATGGTCTGTCACATGATCCATCACCATGGTGATGGATCCTGTGACGGACCATGTGATGAACGTAGTGGTGTCATCAAAGGTCCTATTCCTCACACAACAAGACAGAAGAGATGCCGGCTGCGCGAACAAGTGGATTAAGGCGAGTTAAAATAATATATATATTTTTTAACCCCTCCAGCGCTATTGTACTATGCATTCTGTATTCAGAATGCTATTATTTTCCCTTATAACCATGTTATATAGGAAAATAATAATGATCGGGTCTCCATCCTGATCGTCTCCTAGCAACCGTGCGTGAAAATCGCACCGCATCCGCACTTGCTTGTGATTTTCACGCAACCCCATTCATTTCTATGGGTCCTGCGTTACGTGAAAAACACACAAAGAGGAGCATGCTGCGATTTTCACGCAACGCACAAGTGATGCGTGAAAATCACCGCTCATGTGCACAGCCCCATAGAAATGAATAGGTCCGGATTCAGTGCAGGTACAATGCGTTCACCTCCCGCATTGCACCCGCGCCGAAATCTCGCCCGTGTGAAAGGGGCCTAAGAGTTTTTGTCGTGATTCCAGTTGCATTTCAGCAACGAGAGTCCTCCTAAGTAGATGGTGATAGTCGAACCCAGGTGTAGGAATGCCAGAGTGGTATAAGGGTTTCCTGTAATGTCCCTTTAGGTGTGGCTGTGCACTTGTCACGGTGCTCCTACATGGATATCCTGGAACCCCAAGCATGGCCGTCCACTGCAGTGAAAAGGGTAGCTGAATGGTGGTGAGTAGGAAATAAATCGAATCCAGACCTTATATATAGTTGAACAGCAGCTTTACTTGAATAAACTTGTATCAGAAACAATCTTAAAGCTTTATCTTGGTCTTCAGCAGGTTTTGTCATAAATTCTGGCAGGCAAACACGTTCAGCTCTGCTGTGCTGATAGGATTAAATAGAAACTTTTCCTTTCTGCTGAACTAAACCTCATGTAGTCTGACTCTGTCTTTATCTTTATCTAGGGAACTACACTTCCTGGCTTGTAGATTGGGCCTCCAGGTCCAACAGAACTGATGGTGTTCTGCTGACTTGGGTAGGGCTCCCCCGACAGGGACGAGCTCCCCTGCTTCCTTCCCCTTGGAAGGGATACTCTAGACCAGGGGTACTCAACTAGTTTTATTAAAGGTCCAAATACCTGGGTCTGCAGTCAGGTGAAGGTCCGAGCTGAATGCCAACAGTAAAGATGAACCCCCCCATTAGTGCCCCCAGTAAGAATAATGCCCCCATTAGTTCCCCCAGTAAGAATAACGCCCCCATTAGTGCCCCCAGCAAGAATAACGCCCCCATTAGTGCCCCCAGCAAGAATAACGCCCCCATTAGTGCCCCCAGCAAGAATAACGCCCCCATTAGTGCCCCCAGCAAGAATAACGCCCCCATTAGTGCCCCCGGCAAGAATAACGCCCCCATTAGTGCCCCCAGCAAGAATAACGCCCCCATTAGTGCCCCCAGCAAGAATAACGCCCCCATTAGTGCCCCCAGCAAGAATAACGCCCCCATTAGTGCCCCCAGCAAGAATAACGCCCCCATTAGTGCCCCCAGCAAGAATAACGCCCCCATTAGTGCCCCCGGCAAGAATAACGCCCCCCATTAGTGCCCCCGGCAAGAATAACGCCCCCCATTAGTGCCCCCGGCAAGAATAACGCCCCCCATTAGTGCCCCCGGCAAGAATAACGCCCCCATTAGTGCCCCCGGTAAGAATAACGCCCCCATTAGTGCCCCCGGCAAGAATAACGCCCCCATTAGTGCCCCCGGCAAGAATAACGCCCCCATTAGTGCCCCCGGTAAGAATAACGCCCCCATTAGTGCCCCCGGCAAGAATAACGCCCCTATTAGTGCCCCCCAGTTAGAATAATGCCCCCATTAGTGCCCCCAATAAGAATAATGCCCCCATCTCTGCTTTTGCAAAAAAAAAAAAAAAAAACTTACCTCCTCCATTTGATGGCGCTGCAGTGAACACTCTCTGTTGACTGGAAGCTAAGGACGGGACCTGCGCTCCAGTGTGATGACGTCTCGGAGCTCATGTCCTGAGCTTCCAGTTGGTGCGTTCCCTACTACGCGAGCAAATGGAGGAGGTAAGTTCTTTTTTTTTATTTTATTTTTTTATTAACACAAGTGGCGGTGGAGGTAAAGGCTGTACTAATGAGTGCTCTGCAATGGAAGCGCTCATTAGTAACAGTCCATACAGAAAAATTGCGGGTATAAAGAAATTACCTGCACTGGCAGGGCCACTAAAATATTGGCCTTGCCGGTGAGATACTGGCCGGGTGGCAACCCTAGCCGCAGAACAGACATATATGTATTTTTGTTCCACATCCAACTTCCATTATTGGTGGATTGGATGCAGACCCCTTCATTTCAATGGGGCCACAAAAGATGCAGACAGTACACAGTGTGCTCTCTACATCTTTTGCGGCCCCACTGAAATAAAGGGGTCCGTAGCCAATCCACCAATAATGGGGATTGGATGTGGAACAAAAATACCATGGTGTGAATGGAGCCTTATCTTTATTTAACCATTACAGAGAGAGGCACAGGCAACATGGGAACAGGACACTGACACTGTGGTGTCCTTTCCTGCAGTCAGTGATGTGTTCCCGCTTGTCTGTACCCCTCATTCCCCTCCCTCCCCCCCCCCCCAAACTGTGGACTTTATTCCATTGGTGGCAGTGGTGATGTCCAGCCTCTTCTCCAGCAGCACGTAAGTGTCCTTTGAAGCTTGAAGCTCCCTTACGTGCCGCTGCTGCAGGAGAGGAGGGACTGAGCCGCTGAGAGAGACAGCTTCCTCCACGTGCAGGCGCCGGATGAAAGCGCTGAGAGAGACAAGTTATGCATGGGGAGGAGCTTGTGCCCCAGCTCTTTCCCGCGCGCTGTCAGATTAGGAAGCAGCCTAAAGTGCTGCTTCCTATGGAAGGGATGGCAGGGGTCCGGACAACTGGTGTCCACGGTCCATATTTGGACCGCGGTCCGCCAGTTGAGTATCCCTGCTCTAGACTGACCTTCACTAATTAAACTCCTCCCTCTCTAGAGAGGGCTAGAATGGACAGAAAGTTTTCCTGGAATGGAACCTAACTCTGCCATTGTTGCCACCATCTGCTAGTGAACCATGCACATTACATATAACATAACAGTTTCATGGAAATACATATACACATTCTGCACGGTATGGAAATAAGTGCATAAGATGACATTGGGTCAACCATAGGAGATAGTAGAGGGCGCAAAAAGGTGATAATACCCCTCTGGGGTATTACACATTCTGTGTCCGCATGGCCGTCCTTCAATCCCTCCTTGCTGCTATAAGATTGCCGTGCTCCTCGTCCTATCATAAGGGCTCATGCACACGTCCATTGTTTGCCGGGGCCCATATTGCAGCCTCCAAAGAGCTATATAATAATACGGGCACTGACTGTTTGTGCACCGCATTACGGATGCGGACTCATTTACTTGAGCGGAGGCACGGAACCCCATGGAAGCACCTTGGAGTGCTTCCGTGGGTTTCTTTGTCCAAATTTTTTTGGGCGGTGCGGACGGATCACGGACCTATTCAAGTTGAATGGGTCTGCATTCGTGTACATGCGCCCTAAGTTAGGCACATGTACGGCAGTCCGTGGCATAGACAGAAAAAACACTTTGTTCTTTGTCAACATTTGTGCCGGGATCCATGTCCTAGCACCTGCCCGGCCCCTGTCACTCCTAAGTTAGGCCAAACTGATGTAAATGACCTCTTTGTGTGAGCCCACCCTCACTGTATAGCCACAAGTAGCGAGTCTGCTGCAGATCCACAGCAGCAAAATATACACCAAATCGATTGTGGTTCACATTTGCCACAGATTTGACCCTCTGCATTGCAAATGCAACGGGCGTCTCCCCCCAGGGCCCTTTAAAGCTCCATTCACACGTCCATGGTGTGTTGCGGATCCGCAACACACCCGCCTGGCCCCCCTATAGAAATGCCTATTCTTGTCCGCAAGCTGCGGACAAGAATAGGACATGTTCTATCTTTTGCGGAGCTGAAGATCGGGGCCGCGCTCCGCAAATGCGGATTCTGACAGCACACTGTGTGCTGTCCGCATCCATTCCGTCCCCATAGAAAATGAATGAGTCCGCACCCGTTCCGCAAAATTGTGGAACAAATGCGGACCCATTTGCGGACGTTTGAATGGAGCCTAAGGCCTAGTTCACAAAAACGTTTTTTTATGCGAGTGTACGGGCCGTTTTTTTGTGTTCCGTATACGGAACCATTCATTTCAATGGTTCCGCAAAAAAAACTGAATGAACTCCGTATGCATTCCGTTTCCGTATTTCCGTTCCGTTGAAAGATAGAACATGTCCTATTATTGCCCGCAAATCACGTTCCGTGGCTCCATTCAAGTCAATGGGTCCGCAAAAAAAACGGAACACATACGGAAATGCATCCGTATGTCTTCCGTATCCGTACCGTTTTTTGAGCCATCTATTGAAAATGTTATGCCCAGCCCAATTTTTTCTATGTAATTACTGTATACTGTACATGGCATACGGAAAAACGGGAAGGAAACGGAAACACAACGGAACTCAAAAACGGAACAACGGATCCGTGAAAAATGGACTGCAAAAAACTATAAAAGCCATACGTTCGTGTGAACTTAGGCCTAAGAGTAAGTCTAAGGGTGAAGTACCGTACTTGTTTGATTTGTCGTGACGCCATTTGCAGAGAAGCAACAAGGGCACAGAGCCCCTTTTAGTGATATGGATGGTACCCAGGGTAGGAATGCCAGAGTGGTATAGGGTGGCCTAAATGTCCCTTAATGGTGTTGCACTTGTCACGGTGCTCCTACCTGGATACGCTGGACCCCAGGCGTTGGCTCCGAAGCAATGAAGGGGGGGGGGGGGGGGTTGTTGATGAAGGAATGAATTGAGTCCAGACCTTGTGATGAAGTTGAGAACAGCTTTACTTTTCATTAAACGTTTCTCCAAACAGTTTACAGGCTTTGTCTTGGTTCCAGCAGGCATTGGCATGAAAAATGGCAGAAAAACTCCTCCCTGCTACGTCTGTTGCTCTCTGGCTCTGCTGTGCTAACAGGCTGGCTGTATAACTTAGCTTTAGCTGTTGGCTGTCTTTCTGTGGTCTGGTCTGTCTCCATCTTTATCCAGGGAACTTTACACCTGGTTTCTGAGGCTTCAGGCTTTGGCCTCTGTGTCCAGCAGAGCTGAAGGTGCTCAAACTGGCCCAGACAGGCCTCGTCCAACAGGAACGAGCTCCTGCTGCACACCCTCCCTTGGCAGGGGGTAAATTAGACTCACTCTCACTAATTGAACTCTTCCCTAGAGGGAGAGAAGAGAACAGAAAGAAGGTTCCATCCTCTGCAAGTGTAGCTCTGCCATGCTTGCCGCTATCTGCTGGTGATCCAGGTACATTACACTTAAACAGTCACATAACAAGAAATAGAAATATACATTTTGCAAGACCTGGAAATTAATACATAGAATGACATTAGGTTAACCATAGGAGACAGTAGCAAGGTTCAAAGGTAGTAATGCCACTCTGGGGCGTTACACAAAGGGTAAAATCCTTGGTAGTTATCTGCAGCATAAGCCGACGTGCTGCAAACTTAAAACCTGTGCCGCAGGGACTTGCGACTATTTTATAATTTTTTTAACTGGCCGTGCAACAATATTAAGTCGCACATGCCGGTTTTATGTGTTGGGGTCTGGGATGCCAAATATACTAACATTTATGCCAGGTGTAAATGCTGTCCGCATCTGTTGCTAAGTTCCGTGGGCCCACGAAAAAAATATAACCTGTCCTATTCTTGTCCATTTTGCGGACAAGAATAGGCAGTTATATCAATGGCTGTCCGTTCTGCAAATTGTGGAACGCACACGGACGCCATCCTTGTTTTGCGGATCCACAATTTGCGGACCGCAAAACAAACAGTTGTGTGCATTTCTTAAACAAATACTCAGTTAATTTTTCTTTTTCAATCTCATTTAGAGCTTTCTTCAATTCATTCTTTGCTCCGACAAAATTAGATCCTTGTTCAGATCTAAGCTCTCTGACGGTACCTAATGGCTATGAAACATCTTAAGGCGTTGATGAATGCGTCAGTTGACATATCTTCTAACATTTCCAGGTGAATTGCTCTGGCGCTCAGACATGTAAATATTAGTCCATATCTCTTGTACTCCTTGCCGTTCTGTTTGGTGATGAATGGGCCAAAACAATCCATTCCGCTATAAAGAAATGGTGGTGATGGGTTTACACGATCTGCAGGTAAATCTGCCATTCTTCGCTCTTCGGTAGGTCTACGCGCCTTTCTGCAGACTGCACATTTACTTATATACTTTGCTATAACTTTGCTTCCTTTCACAATCCAGTAACCACCTTCTCTCAAACAGCTTTGGGTAAAGCTCCTTCCTTGATGCAAGGATATGTTGTGGTAGTGATCAATAATCAATCTTGTGAAGGTAGGTAGAGTTTTTGGGTAGAATTGCTGGATGCTTCACTCTGCTAGGTAACGATGCATTTTCCAGTCTCCCCCCACCTTCAGTATTCCATCCTGCAGAACAAGATTAAGCTTGTACAATAAGTGGTTGTTTGGAAGCCTTTTAGGTTCTTGACTAAGTCTCTTCAACTCTTCACTGTAGAATCTCTGTTGAATGAGTCTTATGACTGTTTCTTCAGCTTTCATTCTTTCTTCTACATTCAATGATTCCTTCTTTCTGATTCCCTTCGCCAAACGTTGAATTTGAGACACTACGTTTATGACTGTATTCCATTTTGAACATCTGGCTAGTCAAGTATGTCATCTTGACAATTGGCAGCAGTGCTCAATGTTTGTACAACTTTTACTTCTGGATCACCCATAGACAATTCTGTGTAACCTTTACTGGGCGTGATTTCCTTTTCCCAAAGGAACTCTGGACCGTTAAACCAGTTAGAATTTTTCAGTTCTGTTACATTCAGGCCTCTTGAAGCATGATCTGCTGGGTTATGCTTTGTGTCAATGTGATGCCAATGTTCTGGATTTGTTTTTTCCTGAATTTTCTCAACTCTGTTGGCAACAAAGATATGGAATCCCCGAGCTTCATTGTTTATGTATCATAGGACAACTTGTGAGTCTGTTAAAAAATATTCTTCATCTATTTTCAATTCCAATTCTTCTCTGATGCTGAAAATACAGCTGCTGTTAGTTCAAGGTATTGTCTGAATAGTGGTAGGTGCAACTCTGGCCTTCCCCATAACCAGGACACAGTGTAACTTTCCTTCTCCTATTACTCTGATGTAGGAGCACTGACCATAACCATAACTACTGGCATCTGAAAAATGATGAAGTTCTATTTTCTTGTACTTTCCAAAATCATGAGGTACAAAACATCTGTGTATCCGAACTTCTCTCAAGTTTTGCAAGTCTCTTATCCAACTCTCCCACCTCGGCCTCAAATTTTCAGGTATGGGCTCATCCTATCCCAACTTCTGTCTGCATAATTCTTGCAGTATTTATTTTGCTCTGAGGATTACTGGGGCCAAGAATCCCAATGGATCAAATATAGAAGCCACTGCGGAAAGAATGGTTTGTCTAGTTGTAACTTTCTCTTCAATAGATACTTCAAAGAAGAACTTGTCGTTCTCTACATTCCATCTCAATCCAAGTACGTTCTGAACTGGAAGATGATCATAACTGAGATCTACATTCTTCATTGTTGCTGCACGTTCAGAGTCACTGATGGATTCCAGTACCTCTCTGTTGTTTGAGATGAATTTGTGAAGGCGCAGGTTTCCTCTTGCGCATAACTCTTGGCTTTCTTTCACTAGTTTGATTGCAGATTCTGTAGACTCTAGACTTATAAGACCATCATCTACATAAAAGTTTTTCTTCAGAAAATTTGCTGCTGATGGGCAATCCTTTACATTCTGATTAGCCAGGTACTTCATACCATAATTGGCACAACCTGGAGATGATGATGCTCTAAACAAGTGTACTTTCATTCTGTATTCTGCTGGCTCTGTATCTGTATCTCCGTCCTCCCACCATAGAAACCTCAGGAAGTCTCTATCTTCATTTTTCACATGAAACTGGTGGAACATCTTTTCAACGTCACACATGACCGCTACGGGATACTTTCTGAATCTACAGAGTACTCCAGGCAGAGTTTTTGTAAGATCTAGTCCTTTTAGTGGATGATCATTCAATGCAACACCATTGTACTTTGCTGAGCATTTAAATACTACTCTAATCTTATCTAGTTTCTTTGAGTGGTAAACACCTTGATGTGGGATGTACCACACTTCTCCTTCTTTAGGTGGTTATTAACTTTCTCTGAATGTCCTTCTTGGAGGATGCCTTCCATGAATTTCAAATAATCCTGCTTAAATTTGGGATCTCTTCCTATCTTTTTCTTAAAACATTTCAATCTTGCTAGTGGAAGATTTCTGTTATTTGGCAGGCAAGGTCGTTCTCTAAAAGGTAAGGGCATTTCAAAATGACCTTGTTGATTCTGCTGAATATTTTCTTTTGGAGTGTGTATGAACTTTGTCTTCTTGGGATACACTCTCTTTTCTTTAGAACTTATGTCTGCAATGTCGGATTCAAGGATCTTGATTACTTTCGCTGGACTTACAGTTGGTAACTCTTGGACAGATATTCGATGACCCAATCCTGTCACCTGTATTGAGTTTACAATCTGCTGTTTTCCTCCAACAACACCCCATCGTAGATCAGTTTGAACAGCATAGGGTTCACCCTTTCCTTCTGTGATTACCTTTCATGGTACCAAGGCTTCGGGACAATCGTAACCGATCAACAGTCCAACACCAAACTCCTTCAGCGGGGACATTTCATGAGATATCACAGATAGGTGCTCCCATTCATTGGCTGTTTCACAGGTAGGTATGCGATCTCGATCTAGAGGTATATCGTCTTTTGTATAAGCTGGAGGTAAATCTAATGTGCAGTTTGAATGAAGTCCTCTAACTCTCGGTCCTTTGACTGTTCACTAATGTGTCTCTCCCCGTCATTGTGGTGAGTTTGAGCGTCACTGGTTCTGAAGCCACTTGTAATTTCTTGCAGATTTCTTAATCAATTAAGGTGACATCACTCTGGGCATCCAGTAGCGCATAGGCGTATACCTTCTTGTTCCTCCTTTTAGGATTTAATATGCATACTGGTACACCATTGATGTGCCATTTGCTTTCTCCTTCCCTCACTCTGCAAGAGAATAACGATACTTTCTTTCCTTCCTCAGTATCTTTAGGTACTGAGGATTTATCTTTCTTTGGACGTTCTTCATGTAGTAGTGTAGGGTGGCGTCCTTTGCAAACGCTGCATGTAGCCTTTTTCTTACACTCCTTGGTAATATGGCCTTTTCTTAGGCATCCAAAACACAGTTGGTTATCCAGGAAAAAAAAAATCTTTTCTTCTGGGGACTTCGCCTTCAATTGTTGGCACTTGTGTATGGAGGGGTTCTCTCCACAGAACATACACTTGAAGGTAGTCTGAAGATTTGTCAGTTCTGTCTCTCTACTGATCCCAGTAGTGACTTTGAACTTGCTCTCGTAGGTATCTGGACCTTTTTAGCTGCTGTGTTGGTTGCAAAGCTAGTTGCTCTTGCACGTCTTATCTCTCTTGCAGGCCTTTCTTCTAAAGATTTTAAGACATAAGATGATGTTACTGGATTACATGTGACGAACTCGGACAACTCTTTAAAACTTGGGAAGTTCTTACCTAGATCTTACTGTTTAGTCACATAACGATTCCATCTAGAAGCCACTTCTTCGGGTAGCTTAGTTAGCATCCTGTGGTTTTCTAGATAGTCGTTCAGTACTTCCAGTCCTTGAATATGTGGGATGGCATTGCTGCATGCTTGCAGGAAGTCACCATACTTTTGGAGTCTGAAGTGTTCTTTAGGACTTATTTTAGGCCAGTTATTCAGTTTCTCTCTAAAGGCTCTTTGCACTAAGAAATTATTACCATATCTTGCATTAAATTTTTACCAAGCTCGTTTGTAGGCTTCTTTGTCTTTTCTATAGAAGTTACCTTCAAGAACTTCCTTGGCGTCTCCATCAACATATCTCTGAAGGTAGAATAACTTGTCAACTGGACTGAAGCAATGATGCTCAATGATCAATTCAAAACTTGCCTTCCACTCTATGAACTTCAGTACGTCTCCTGAAAATACAGTGGGTTCCGAAACGGGAATTCTATCTAGGACTGTTCTCTGTGGTCTTGCTGGGACAATGGTTGTAACATTCTCCTGAGCATTGCCGTGGCATCTAGGAATAGAATCATCCGGTTCTATTTTCTCACCTACTTCTGAATTAGATGAGTACTCTTCTTCATTTTTTCCGGTAGAAATAGAGGGTAAATTCACACACCTCTTTCCTAACACTGGACTAGGCCTCTCTTTGTTTTTCTGAGCAGGGATGGAAGCATAATAACTTATTTCTTCACTAAGTGCTGGAGATTTCCTTTCATTCTCTTGAGCGGAAAGGAAAATAGGAGTCTTTTTCCTCACTTACTACAGATTTGAACCTATGACTACTCTGACTCATATCCTTCTCGTGTACTCTGAGTCTGGCTTCTATGATCTTAAATTCTTTCTGCCTTTCCAGACTTTTCATCTGTTGGCACTGTGCTTCCATTTCAGCTTCCATTTGATGGCGTTGTGCATCCTTTTCAGCCATCAGTTGGCACTGCGCCTCGATTGCAGCTTCCATCTCAATTTCTGCTCTCTTGACAGCAAGTTGTTCAGCTAATTCCTTTCTTTTGGCTGAAGTATTTGAGGACTCTGATATGTGGGTGGCACTTTTGCTAGCGAAGGAAGTCACTCTTGAGATTGTGGTTCCCCCTAAGGACATAGCATAGTCTCTCATAAAAAGCTTGTTCATTAAACTTCTTGCTTTAACTTCATCATAGTTTGCTGCAGATGATAGTTCTCTCATGAGCTTTACTAAATCTTTAGTGACCGCAATACATGTGTCCATGTTCCTTACATCATCCTGGGAAGGTGTCGTAAGTGACCGCAGGTTGACATATGCTGCCATAAGCTCTGATTCAGATTCTTTTACCGTCTCTACCATATCACTCAAGTTCCTTTTTATACTTTCTTGCTTTAGCTTTCTACGAATGTCTTTAATGTAAGATTTCCACTTCTCATACATTCTGGCAATTTTTTTTCCTTTTAATGCTGCTTCTTGCTCCAAATTTTCCAGCATCTTTGAGGTCTGTTTTCTGTCACGTGATAAACATCTTAGTTCATCTGTTTGGGCTATATTTGTTTGAGGCAAGACTAATGCTGCATCAGACTCTTCTACCTCAGACAGGTTCCCTTGCTCTTCCCCCTCTACTCTATCTATCTTTGTATCCTCTAACAGTGGCATGATAATACTAGGTTCAGACATTTTACTTTAAATGCAATACTGACAATCAATACGAATATTAAGAATCCTTTCACTTTTTAAATGCAATATTGACAAATGCAGGCAAGAAATGACTTTCACTTTAAATGCAACAGAGTCTGTGTAATACAAACTGGCCTTTGTTTTACTTTAAAGTCTTTATCTGAACACAAAAATGTCTCTATATGCCAAAGTCTATATGCAATGATAAGTAATAAAAGGAAAGCGCTGACCTTATTCTGAAGAGCAGGATACTGCAATCTAAAGGTTGCTGGAACAAATGTCTGTCTTAAAGGAGACTTGTCTTTTCTTGATATGATGCAATGCTCTGTGCTAAGTTGCGATGCTCTGTGCTTGGATTCGCTGCTGCAGGCTTTCGGAAACTAGCTGACTGCAGTACGTGGCCTCTTCGTGGATAGCGGTGCGGGTACTCTAGCTCTGGACTTTGGCTTCCCACCATACGTCTCTTTCTCTCTCTAGGGATCGCAGGAGGGTTGGCACTCTTTCTCTGACTATTTTGCCTTTGCTGTTCTGCCACTTTTAAGAGTCTGCTGCAGTTTGACTAATCCACACGTTCTATGGCCTCTATGGTAGCTCCGCTGAGGTGTCTTTGCTTGCTCACTCAGGGAACAGTTGCTGTGCGGCGGTATATGCTGGCGCTCCGTTGCCCTAATGTGCTCTTTACTGTGCAAAGTTGAGGAGCGCTTCTGAGGACTATAGTTCCACTGTAGCAGGTGCAGCACTATGAAGTGCCTTTTGTGCTGTGGCATTAGAAGAATATTGAATTTGCAATTGGTGGAACTGTAAGTAAACACACATATAACTGGTTCAATATACAATTCCAATCACAATACGAACAATGGAAACATTATATAACTGTTTTAAATACCTATTTTGGCCTCTCCTGCTTTCATAAAAACACAGCTCTCAGTGAAGTCAATGTCTCTTGAGCTCCTGTCTCTGGTGAATAATGATTCTAGCAGCTCCTTCTAGGGGAATTCCTAGACAGACTAGGGGAATTCCTAGACAGACTGTGTGTGAGGCTGGCTGTGATTGGTGAAATCTCTTGCTGTGTGTGAGGCTGGCTGTGATTGGTCTAGACTTCTGCCCAGCAACAACACATTAACCCTATGCTTTCTGTTGTTTCTGCTGTGTCACTGAGCTTACCTTACATTACAAAATTAATCTTAAAGGCATATTATCTTTTCTGCTTCTGTGAACACAAAATATAAGTTATATGACATCCAAAACATGATGTCACAGTAAATAACTCTGCTTTTGTCTTTAACACATAAACCTAGGAACTGTCTTTAGGTTATTGGCAGGTCTGGCTATATACACATATAAGCTATATTAGCAACCTAGGACAAGTCTTAGCTGGCCAGCTACAATGTGGCTGTGGTTAACTCATACTTAACAACTTTTTGGCACTTCCAGTCAGGTCCATAAATATTGGGACATTAACACAATTCTAACATTTTTGGCTCTATACACCACCACAATGGATTTGAAATGAAACGAACAAGATGTGCTTTAACTGCAGACTGTCAGCTTTAATTTGAGGGTATTTACATCCAAATCAGGTGAACGGTGTAGGAATTACAACAGTTTGCATATGTGCCTCCCACTTGTTAAGGGACCAAAAGTATTGGGACATAATAATAATCATAAATCAAACTTTCACTTTTTTTAATACTTGGTTGCAAATACTTTGCAGTCAATTACAGCCTGAAGTCTGGAACGCATAGACTTCACCGGACGCTGGGTTTCATCCCTGGTGATGCTCTGCCAGGCCTCTACTGCAACTGTCTTCAGTTCCTGCTTGTTCTTGGGGCATTTTCCCTTCAGTTTTGTCTTCAGCAAGTGAAATGCATGCTCAATCAGATTCAGGTCAGGTAATTGACTTGGCCATTGCATAATATTCCACTTCTTTCCCTTGGTTGCTTTTGCAGTATGCTTTGGGTCATTGTCCATCTGCACTGTGAAGCGCCGTCTAATGAGTTCTGAAGCATTTGGCTGAATATGAGCAGATAATATTGCCCGAAACACTTCAGAATTCATCCTGCTGCTTTTGTCAGCAGTCACATCATCAATAAATACAAGAGAACCAGTTCCATTGGCAGCCATACATGCCCACTCCATGACACTACCACCACCATGCTTCACTGATGTGAGGTGGTATGCTTAGGATCATGAGCAGTTCCTTTCCTTCTCCATACTCTTCTCTTCCCATCACTGGTACAAGTTGATCTTGGTCTCATCTGTCCATAGGATGTTGTTCCAGAACTGTGAAGGCTTTTTTAGATGTCGTTTGGCAAACTCTAATCTGGCCTTCCTGTTTTTGAGGCTCACCAATGGTTTACATCTTGTGGTGAACCCTCTGTATTCACTCTGGTGAAGTCTTCTCTTGATTGTTGACTTTGACACACATACACCTACCTCCAGGAGAGTGTTATTGATCTGGCCAACTGTTGTGAAGGGTGTTTTCTTCACCAGGGAAATAATTCTTCGGCCATCCACCACAGTTGTTTTCCGTGGTCTTCCGGGTCTTTTGGTGTTGCTAAGCTCACTGGTGCGTTCCTTCTTTTTAAGAATATTCCAAACAGTTGTTTTGGCCACGCCTAATGTTTTTGCTATCTCTCTGATGGGTTTGTTGTGTTTTTTCAGCCTAATGATGGCTTGCTTCTCTGATAGTGACAGCTCTTTGGATCTCATCTTGAGAGTTGACAGTAACAGTTTCAAAATGCAAATAGCACACTTGAAATGAACTCTGGACCTTTTTATCTGCTCATTGCAATTGGGATAATGAGAGAATAACACACACCTGGCCACGGAACAGCTGAGAAGACAATTGTCCCATTACTTTTGGTCCCTTAACAAGTGGGAGGCACATATGCAAACTGTTGTAATTCCTACACCGTTCACCTGATTTGGATGTAAATACCCTCAAATTAAAGCTGACAGTCTGCAGTTAAAGCACATCTTAAAGCACATATTTATGGACCTGACTGTATGTCTGGGAGAGAGTGGTGTGCAATGTCCCTTTCCTCAAGCCACATCCCCTTAATTTCTAGACCTGCACCTTTTGTGTTCAATATTTGACTCTTTTTCATGAAGCAGCTGTAGTGTCACACAGCTAGAGTCCAAACCCCTAGAGGCTTCTTGGTCATCCCGATGATCTGCCAACTCTTTCCAGGATTTCAGAAATTCTCTGGGTTTTCTTGGAGCCTCCTGGATGTTTCATGAGAGCTGGCAAGTATGGATTAAAGGGGTTGTCCGGGCTTTTACTATTGATGATCTATCCTCAGGAGTCCAACACCCCCGCCAATCAGCTGTATGAGGAGAAGGCGTGCGCAGTGCACACGTGCCATCTCCCTTCTCTCTTCCTGTCCGCTGCTGCTGTCCACGGTCTTTGCCATAGACCGCAGCGCTAAACAGGAAGAGATAAGGGAGATGGCACGTGTGCACTGCGCACGCCTTCTCATACAGCTGATCGGCGGGGGTGCCGGATATCGGACCCCCGCCAATCTGATATTGATGACCTATCCTGAGGATAGGCCTATATTCTTTCAAAGGGTCCACATCTTTACTGTGGGACAGACATACAGATGCATCCTTATGTCCATTGCGCAAAAAGATAGAACATTCCCTACAGTGGACCGCAGACCCATTGAAGACAATGAGTCTACAAAAAATGCGGACGCAACTCGGACTGCATCTGTATTTTGTGGATCTGCCATTTGCGGACCGCAGAATGGATGCAGTTGCGTGCATTAGGCCTAAAGCTGCAATACCAAAAGCTCAACCTTACTTCAGTCGGGAGCGGCATCTCTAGACAAACGTTGTACAGTAGGTTTAAAGGTGCGCCATGTCTTAACAATGTGTGATGTTAGATAAATTTGGCAAAAAAAGTAACATCGGCTAAACTGTTCCAAATCTGAGAGAGTTGCAGATCGTGGAAAAAGATAATGAAACACATACGCAGCAGCTTTTCATTATGCCGATGGGTTTTCCTGATTTCTGCTTGTAAAATGATGAATAGTATCCAGAGAGAACGCTATGTAAAAATCTTTCTCACGCGTCAACCCCCCCCCCCCATCAATAGATCCAATATCAATATGACAGGAGTGTGCGGTAGGATTACTCAACAGATCAAAAGCAAAAATATTTCAGATGGAACAAAGCAAAATAAGCACAGATATAATTTTCTGAATTCTCGGCTGACTGTTTGGCCAAGGGAAAATAATAAATTGTGCACCAGACGACACATTCGTGTTGTTTTTCCAAGGAATCTTCCATAGCTCTGTGCGCCTCCAAGAAGTGAGCCTTTAAATCTTGCCAAATCTTACAGCTGCAGTTACTTAAGACGACCACTAGATGGTGCTCTGGTCCCTTGCTGTAAATAACAATAGCCACATCGGTGACCACCCACAGAAGATGCAGCCCTCAGCCCTGGTGGTATACAGGTGATTGAAAAATTCAGCCCAGAGTGATGGAGGGGGATAAGGACAAATATTTAAACATCTCATAGCAGGTCGTATGATGAGGACGGCTGGCTCGACTTGAACGGCTACTTCGAGCTTTTGCCAAGAATAAGGTTGGTACACTTTTGTCTGTATAGTTGCTATAGTCACATTGCAAGAAGTGTTTCGATGCCAGACGCAACTTGATTGTAGGTCTTTCAATGGTCTCACTGTGCACCTGCTTTGATTCATTTTATTTTTTTTTTATTTTAAATTATTGTTTTATAAATGCCAAGTTGTGGAGATGTAGCAGAGCTGAGTATGCCATTTTGGCAACAGGTGTCGACGTGATAACTTGCAGAGTTCCGACAGTGTTGCCTGCAGTGCGGGGTAACTAACTGTAATATCGGGTGGAGGCAGAAGAATTGCAACAAACTCGGCTCTGCTACATCTGTAGATGAAGGCACTCTGCCAGTACAGCTGTTTTTCCTTTTGCATTGTGAAGTTGGGTGGCGACGCTTTTATACACACATGTATGGATTCTTAAGCCAACCGCTAAAGTTACGACGTGTCCTTCCGGCTACGACTAGACGGACGTGTATTCTTTAGATTCCATCCCTAGTCTAATTTCTATGTGAAAGGATATGCTATCAGGCATTGTGTAACACGATCAGCCATAACTAGCCAGCATGCTGAGACTTGTAGTCCTGCAGCAGCTGGAAGACAGCAGTTGCCTATAGTAATCCCTGCTTCTAGGGGGGTGATTGACGGGACGTTATGGGGGGGGGGGAGAGTCTGCTTTCCAAGGAGTTTTGACTTGCAACGCATGCGATCCGACCATATAACTGCCCTTATCTCAGTATGGACTGAAGGTGCTGGCCGATCACCGTCTAGGGGTTGCAGATTGACATGCAATTTAAATTTCCATGTCAACCTAATAATTTGACTTGTAGAATTGGCCGGCAACATGTCGCTAAACTACAACTCTCAGCATAACCATGACCGATGCTGGGAGATGTAGTTTCTCAGAGCAGGGCCGATGTATTTTATTGCCTATAGGAAAGACATATTTTTGTAGCATGGCTTCATGACTTCTTCATGTCTGATCCTTACCCTGTTCAGGTTCCCGGGATGGATGGATATTATATGTGTTTCCCCATACATATAGCGCTAACATGCAAGTCACCTAATCACTCCTATCATCCCAGTCCCTTGTGAGGCTCCCGATCTCATCCCCAAAAATATTCAGACACCTTTCAGATGATGCCAATGAACTCGCTACGATCACCCCCCCCCCCCCCCCCACCCTCCCCTCCCGAAATCGGCTGTCTGCAGATGAGGTCCTGGCTTGGTTATAACCCTAACTTTCATCTCAAGACCTTTTTGAAAAGCATTGATTTATAGGATGCCGACCTTCCATCTGGTGGCATCAGAGGCTCAGCTTTCTTTTTGGAAAGAAGTCCTAGTTGTATACAGTTGACTCGCTAGAAAGTTTTTGGAGTGTCACCCCTGTCCCCAAACACGTGAACTCCTGCAGATGCTGAACCGGTCCCAGCTTTGATGGTCACGAGTCCGTATTACATAAGGAGAAGGTGTAATGGATACTATGAACTCATTCCAAAACAATTGAATTGTGGGGCTGAAAACCCAGGGCCAAGTAGGAAAATAATCCGGGGATAAATCCTAAAAAACTTGGAGCGGCCCCTAGAAACGAGGCAGTTGGCAATCGGGGCATGGCTGTAATACAATACCAGCTGGATTATAGACTTTTGCTGTAAATGGGCTAATGGTCAAGAAAAAAAAAATCCCATTCCCTCTCTTTCTAGACATGTTCCCACCATCCGTGTAATCTATATCTGACAACCGCCTGTAATATCTGAGCTGAATTTAACCCTTTCCTGCAGCTACCGTGCGCTCAGGAAAGAATACCAAACCACAGATAACTCCGATATCCTCTATCGTGAGCTGTGAGCAAATGACAGAGATGTGACAGTGTATAATTATTTCAACGCTGGCATTTTTGTTATTGGTCGGGGGTCCGTGCCCACGACCCTCCCCACGGGACTGCTTCAAGCCGTCTTCATCTCCAGCGGTCTGTCGCCTGCAGTTCCACTGAGGTGAACGTGTGCTTGAAGAGATGTAGGTTTGAACCGATTGGAAGGATCGAGGGGCTTTGACCTATTCTGGCATATAAGGTGTGTAAAGGTAAACTATCCCTTTAAGGGAATGGAAACCGTGTCGCATAAAGATGGGAGTGATTGTCCTTGCCGAGAGGAAGTCTTTAGGATGGGAAAAGCTTTGCCTGTTCTAGACGGTTATAGATCTATGTGTAGTCTACGGAGTTGGATATTGTATTGTTTTACATAGGACTGCAGTTAAAAGTGTGCACTGACTTGCGTATACAGCAGCTGTGTTTTTGTGCATAAAGGTAAAACGGGACCAAAATATCTGTTTTGGCCGGTCGTATCTGCCTGTAATGTCAGAACGCTGACCTATCTACTGGACACAAGCCAGTCCTGAGAATCTCTGCTGACTCAGTTAGCCCGAAGTAAGATGGGGTGGGTTTTTTGGAGAGGGACGGTTCTTCTGTGTCTGCCTAAAATTAAAGCTGAAGGCTTATTATACCTCCTTTTAGTCTTGCGTACAACCCATGTCCTGCACTATGAAACGTGACCGAACCCACCACACCAGCTACATGGACATGTTCTGATATGTGGTACACAGGAATGAGGAGCACACAAGGATAACAAATTGTGATGGATCCCATGGAAAGGCCAAGAACTGCATGCTGACGTTACTAGTGCCAGCAGAAGATTGCACAAGACATGGGAATAAGTAATTGAGGTCAATTCTGTTCAGTTAGACAAGTTCTGAATACTTGGAGTAAAGGAACAGATGATAGGGGCAGTAGGTTCAGCGCAAGCAACAGTGAAATCTTTGTACAGTAGACTGGATCTCAGCTTCTCCAGTCTTTAGGTGCCCCCACAATGTGACATCCAAGATGAGAAATGAATCACGGCACACTGGATCTTGCATGAAGGTGCTGGCTGTAGGTTCCCAACCCAGTCGATCTACACAAGGTGAGATCCAATCGTAATGAGAAGTCACAGTTTTTAAGCTGAGGTGGGGAAGGGATGTGGCAGAAGGGAATGAAGTTCTCAAATATCATCAATGGAAGGTTGTCATGTCCATTGGGGAGGACCACTTGCCATGTTTCATGTTTATGTATACAGAATAAGGTGGACAGGCTGTTTGAGTGGTCTGTTTTTTTTTAGGTGAGTAGTAGAGCAAAGAAGAGTTGTTTTTTTCTAGAACATTGGTCTTCAAATTTTTTTGAATCTTCAGAAATTGCAAAACTACAGATTGAGGTCCACTGTTATTGTAGATTTCACATCTTGAGTGACTGGTGGTTCAGAAGCCAAGATGTAGCGAATGTTCCTAAAGGGTCACCCACCCACCAAGTGCCAATTATAAAACTGGTACCTTTTTATGTGGCAGAGGGTTCTTTTTCATTCCTTTCTGGCACCAGGGGTGTCTCTGCTACCACTGCAACCCCTGATCACCAATACTTGGTCAACTTGATCCTTATGATTCCATTTACAGAAGAAGTCTCCATCATCTGAACTCCATTGCTGTTTTCATTACTCAGAGGCAATAATTCACATGATGCTCATCCCATGGATACATCTGTCTTGTGGACAATTGCATCTGAAGAGGAATCTATGTAACCCATATACAGGGCTTACAGGAGACAGCTAACATAAATGGAACACCTGAAGGCTCCCCTTCAATTCATGGTTCTTCATGTACGAGAGCTCATTCTGCTTTCATTATTATTGTTCACTAGGAAATTCAGACATTTCTGTCCATTTGTAGCTCCTGATTGGGGTATATTAAGTCTTGATGGTCATACCATAAGACAGTATTACTGCACATCTGAATATCTTAAAGGTTTTTTCTGGGACTTATTTAAAATGGCCACCAGCAACCTGTCCTAGAATGTGAGCAGGACTGGTTGCATCCATTTGCAGAGCTGCCTAAGGAGGTGGTGTGGGGCCTCACTACACACTGAATGCTCTACAATAGATGGTCATGATGGATCCTGCTTATGATATGCCATCATGGCTGAGCAGTCTGACAGGAACGCTCACCAATATGTAGTATCTGCAAGTACCAGAGTGTAGTGTGTAGTGAGAACCCATCCCCTTAGGCAGTTCTGCAAGTGGTGGCAAACAGTCCCTACACATTCTAGGACAAGTTGTTGGCAGCTATTTTAAATTCCTGGAGAACCCTAACTACATCGTGGACCATTGTCTTGTTATGACCATGTTACTCCTTACTATGCCAGGAGATCAATATTTAATAGTATGAAAAGTGTAACACGGTGGCTAATAAAGTACTGGAGGGGTTGTATATCTCACCCAGATTGCTCAGATGGATGGGGTAAAAGAATCCAGAAAAGCTGGGTGGTGTCAGCAAAGGGTAGTTTACTCAGCCACTTTTCTTTAAAGTGTTTTATGGGACTGGATTTTTTATGGAATGGGATGTAGCTGTTGGTAATAGGATGGGCCATTCCCTCCCCACTCCAGTACAACATTTTCCCCTAGCCGGAGGCAAACCCAGGTGTAGCTGCTGGGCTCAATACTGTGATGGTAAACACAGGGCTGAAATACTCCTTCAGGAATCATGCGCATGGCTGTAGTTTCAGTCTGCATCCGATCCGCATTTTTTGAGGATTGGATGTGGACCCATTAATTTCAATGGTGCCACAAAAGATGCGGACAGAACACCGTGTGCTGCCCGCATCCACACGTCTGTTCCCACCAAGAAATAAAACGTCCTATTGTCTCTTTTGCGGCCAAGAATAGGACATTTCTACAAAAGTTTAAAAATAAATGGTGGCGTGCATTCGGCCGGGATCCGTATTTAGCGGATCCGCTATTTGTGGACCGTAAAACACGGCCGTGTGCTTGAGCCCTCAGGGTCAGAGGCCTGGAAGTTGCATGATCTGTTGGCTGTATAAAGTGTACAAAACACTCTATATGAGTGTTTTAGGTGAGGAAACCTATGTTTAGTTAGAGCCCAGACGGGCCAGGTATTTTCTTTGTGTCCTTTTTGCTGTAGAATTTATACCAGTGAATGTGCAACTTGGATACCACTATTTAGCTTTATTTTGGAGAAAATAAATATTATTTGGACTTTTAACTGCTGAAGCCTGTGATGTGTCGTTGCTAACCCCACCACAAGTACGGATCCTCAAAAATAAAAAGTTCATGTTAGTTTAGTAGACAATGCCACTCAATCTACTACATTCCAATTTGCTGCTCTAGCCCTATTTCGAAGCTACATATTCAACAGTTCTATATACTGTATGCAATATATCCATCACACAGGTCATCCCTCCTTGCAGTAGGGTTGCCAGTCCCTATCACAGGTTTAGCATGGTCCGAATGATGTGACCCATTGAGCTGGTAGACCGCTACTGAATAAATATGAGGTTGCTCCTGTCCCTGTCTCCCTTGGATCCATCAGTAGTATGACATGTCAGTATCTAATAGATGAGGGGATCTCGGGTTTCTAACTACACAAATGTTCTTGACTTCACTGCACTGAGTTCTCCTAATGAAGCCAACAGTATTCACATCAATGAGCATCCATATTCAGTTTTCTCTGGCACAGACTTGGGTGGTAATACGAGGTCACGCATGATTCAGAAACTAAATAGAATCGAAAGAATGTTTTATGGACACGCCAGAGGTGATTGTTCATAGATGTAGAGAATATAGAACAATCTCGAGATTATAGATGACATATTCGAACATGTTTGTTATTTAAAGGGCACCTGTTAGCAGAATCGACCCTATCAAACAGAGCATACTGTCTCGAAGACTTGATCCTGCTGAATAAAATGATGCATATCTTGTGAAAATTGATTGCAGCATTTCCGAGAAACAAAGACTTTTATTCTTTTATAAATACCTGATTATTTCCCGTTTGCTTCCCCGGCTGGTTGACGCGCCCTGGTTATGGTACAATGGACTGTAGGCAGTGAGGTCTCTACAACGCTCATGGAAGAGTGGGTTGAAGTGGCCTATTATTTCTGGTAAAGAGGGTTGAGTTTACAGGGGCCAGGAAAATGGAAGTGACAATCAATATTCTGCAGACTAATGGAATAGCAACCTTTAATACAGTGGCACTGTAGGCAGCATCACTGGGAGCATTTTTTTTTTATAGTGGGGGCACTATAGGGGCATTACTAGAGGCGTACAGTGTTAGCAACGCCAGAAAACTGGCAAAGGGAAATAATAAATCCCACCCATTGTGTTGGCTTTAAAGGGTTTTTCTGAGATTTTTCTACTGATGACCTACCTTCAGTATCCTATAACCACTATCTGATCGTGGGGGTCTGACACCCGGGACCCCAGCCGATCAGCTGTTTGAGAAGGCACTGGTGCTCACAGTAGTGCCACAGTCTTCTTGCAGCTTAGCCTAGGCCATGAGACTAAGCGCAGCTCAACGCCACTGAAGTGAATTGGAATGAGCTGTGATGCCAGGCACAGCCGCTATCGATGGAGACGCACTGTAAAACTAATAAGGTGCTTAGTTTTGCTGCACGTCACTACTTGGACTAGATTGGTATCCAGCTTGAGTCCATAGGCGCTACACTGCCCGTCGCTCCTGAAGCCCAGTAAAAAACCAAAAACAAACCCTTGAACCTTGAGTGCTGTCAGGTTAACTGGAAACTTAGTGGGATCCCAGGATCTATGCCCCCCACTAATCTCATGCCCTTTGTAACTAGGCTGCTCAGTTGCAGTGTGCGTGAGCTACTTTGGACAATCCACACTTATTAAGAGGGTCCCTTGAAAATAAGCAGATCACAGAGTGTCTTTCCTTCTGGGATCTCCACCGATCATCTGTAAGATCAGGGTAAACCTTGGTGTAAGTGTTCATTTTCCCTGCAGTGCCTCCACAGGGGAAATAAAGCATTACACAGTGCCTAATTCAAATCAACGGGTTGTCTACGTAATTTAGGACCCGGCAAGTCTTCTGGTAGAGACACTGGGGCAAACTTATTAATAACACTATAGATGGTGTAAACTTGGACAGGTTGTCAAATTTGCAGGGTGCAGGGATCAATTCTTCCGTCTAAATTGGTTGGCTTACTTTGTAGCACAATCTTATGCCAGAATTGTGGTGCAATTTTGAGCAAAATGGTGCATCCTTAGGCCACTGCTCCCTTTTTTTTTTTTTTTTTTTTTTTTTTTTTTTATGAAGCTACCCAACTTTTGGTAAGCTACAAACTAGGGGAAGATACTTTCTCTAAACGTTTTGCCACATTTTTACGCTACAGTTGCATACACGTATTAGTGAATGTGGGCTGCTGTTTGTAACTGTTCTCTACTCAACCAAGACCTCTTGAACTGAGAACCCCCATTAACCCTGAGAGCTTTTATAGGGTATATGGGATTTTTAAACTAGACAACCTTATTCAACATATGCATCTCAAGGTTTCTTCCCCTTCATCCACCGCATGTGTTATGTAGAGTACATTTTCTACCGAAGAAGAAGGAAATCAATCCTTCAGCAGACATGCATGGCCCAGTTCTCTTTGAAGGCTCATAAATCCTCTTGCTACCCAAACTGTCCTGCACTTTTGGGGTAGCTCAGGCACTGAAACTACACCATCTGTCCATTGTGTAATGGATGGAGCTAGGTAATGCATCGTTTCTCCAATTCACTTCAGTGGCAGTTACACCATGGACAAGACTGTGTAGTGTTCCAGTGCCAACTTCTAGATCTACTGCAGAACCACTGATCACCGTGGGCACTGGGAGTTGGATCCCCGCCAGTCAGGGATTGATGGACTATCCTGATGATAGGCCATCAATCAATCATAAAATCTTGGACCCTAATAGAAATATACTATTCTACGTCTATACTACGCTTTTCCGATGGGTTTTTCGTTTGAGGACCGGGTCGATGGGACATAACATGATGCAGAATGTTCCACGTTTTACTCTGCTAATTAGGTTTATATCTGAGCTGCCAACGTTTGCCATTCTTCCTCTCTCATACGGGTGCTTTTACAAATGCCATTTTGATGCAGATTTTAAAAGTTAAAAATAGGAGTGAATCCAAAAAAAATTGACAATTAGATGCTTTTCTATATTGTTACCCTCCATTTTTAAAATCCTTTTTGGCTTCAAAAAGCAGCATCAAAACGGCACATGTAAATGCATCGTGCACCAAGCCGAGAGACTGTAAGATTTAATTAGTCGTTGATGAGGGTATGATGGTTTTAGTCTAAATGCATTGTTGGCACTGTGTAAGTGGCTTGTACTGGACTGTATAAATGTTCTTTATTCAGATACAGCGTCTACGTGTTTTGGACCTCTGTGGTTAGATCCCCACTTTTATTTTTATCTTGATTGTAACGTTTCACCTGCAATCAGATTGGCTGCAATGTGTTATTTAGGTTTATAAGTGTGAATACAGCTCCGTCATGATTAAGGATCTAACCACAAAGTTCCGAAACGCGTAGACACTATCTGGATATTGCATTTTAACCTGCACTAATACAATAAAGACCGTCACTTTTTTGGAGGATCTGGACTCCTTTTCTATTTCTCATATTGTACCGGAGCTGAGTTCCAAGCGCTGTTCGTGCTTCGTATTGTGACGTCCACGAAGGTCCACAACCCTCTCTCTTTTACACAAATATTCTTAATTGGTACAGAAAACAGAAACCTGTTCATTTAGAGAGGTTGTGCCATTACATTAAGTTGTGTGAATAGAGGATAGGTGTCTGAACATCGGGGGATACGACCACGGGGGCCGTTCTGTTCAGCTCTGTAGGACTGCTGCCGGAGATAGCCGAGCACCAGATCTCTACTTTCTTTGGCAGCTACTAGATTGTATGGGATACCCGAATGAATTTCATCTGTGACTCATAATTGGTCCTTATTCACACGACCATATGCATTTTTTGCGGCCCGCAAATCGCAGATACCGGCCATGTGCATCCCGCATTTTCCCCTACGCAGGTCCCGTAGTATGTTTCAAATGCCTATTGTTGTCCGCATACGGATGCGAATAGCACATGATGTGCTGTCCGCATCTTTTGCGGCCCCATTAAAAGAAATGAGTCCTCATCCGATCCGCAAGTAATGGGGATCGGATATGGACAAAAACTATGGTCGTGTGCATGAGGCCTTATTAGTAGATTTGCTGATCCAGAGAACCAGGAAGGAGGTGTTCTGTGACTGCATACTCATGAATATTGTAATTGGTAAATTCGGAAGATGTAAACTATGGCTAGGAATGGCCCAAACCCATGTGGGAACACCCACTTATGGGTGAGGCTTACATAAAAACCACCCTTTTTCAGCCCACATGTGCAGGGACTGTCGGTAAAAAAAAAATATTTGACTGCAATATCTCATATGCACTATCGCCCCAGCTTCATTGGATAGGCGCCCGTATCCCGTTGTCTGTATCCACCCCTGTGTGGGTTAATCATTCACAAATGTTTTCCCTATTATGTCTAGACACTTCCTCTGTTTGGCTCCTGTCCAGTCCAATGGTGGTCATAAATCCACATGGGCAAGGTGGTGTCTCGATCAAGTATTTTTTAATAAAGGCATGTAAGTATAATAAAATAAAGGCAAGAATGTATGAAACAGGACTGGGGACATCTCCTTGTGAAGCAGGGGTAATGGCTGCAAAATGCTGAGCTCACAACTATGGGTGAGTGGCAGTATCGGGAATCCAAAGTGTATCCTTGCACATGTCCAAGGCTGATGTCACACACAGGTTTCTGTGGCTGTTTTTGATACCGTTTTTGAGCCAAAGCCAGATGTGTGTCCATCAGGAAGGAGAAGTACAAGTCCTTCCTTTACATCTCTCCTTCCTTCTAGTTTGCCTCTCTGATGATGATGATGATGGGGAACTGGGGATGTATCATTTGATATTGATGGCAGCTAATTTAATTCTTTCATAATATGTTCTTCATTTCTTCTAGGAAACCATGTTGTGTTGAGTAATACATTTTCTCCATCAGTCAACATGTCGACCTACATGCACAAAGAATTTTCTCAGTTGCAGTCAATGCAGCATATCGGACTCTCTAAAGCAGATATCAAAACTTCCCCGTCTGGTCTAGCGTCTGCCCTGGAGTACAATGGCAATCAGAACATCATGCCAGTTGACCAAAGTCCAGTGTACATTCCTTCATACATGGATAATCGTCAAGACTACTCCTCTATGGCATTCTGCAGCCCGTCCGTCATAAATTACAACGTTCCTGGAAATTCTAGTGATTCCGAGGGTTCTGTGATGAGACAGACCATGAGTCCGAGCGTGCTATGGACTGCTCCAGACCACATGTCTCCCGTGACCTTGCATTGCCAATCTTCACTACTATATGCAGAGCCACCCAGGAGTCCATGGTTTGAAGCCAAACCAGAAGAACACATGCTGCCAATTAACAGGTGAGAAAGAGGCAATTGGGACCTATACGTTGGTGTTATAACCAGCCGCTGGGAGGAAATTTTGTACCCATCCCACACCTCTGTCACTGGAAACATAGTCCAATTTCTATGGATTAACACATTTAAAGGGGTTGAACAGTTTTAGGCCTAGTTTATACTTAAGTGATTTGGTCAGTGATTTCCATCAGTAATTTGAGCCAAAACCAGTGTCAGGTCAGAATATTAGAACAGGTGCAAATTTTTCAGTTGTAACCTTCACTTCTGGTTTTGGTTCATAATCACTGATGAAAATCACTGACGTGTGAACTAGGCCTTAACATTGTCCAATCCATAGGTTGTGTCTGGTGTTGCAGCTCAGCTTCATTAGGTGAATGAGATAGAACTACAGTACCACACAGAACCTGTAGACAGGTGATGCACTGTTACCAAAAGAAAGCATCCATGTTCTTATATCCCTCTAAAACCCCTTTACTGGTGCCCAACGTTTTATTAAGGTGACCATACATTTTTAATAGCTGTTGGCCAAACGATCATTTGGACAACAGCTATCTCTCCTGACTCCTACATTCTATGGAGAGAGCGGAGAAAGCCGCTGCCTGACACCTTTGCAGCAGCTCATCTCCAGGGAGAACAAAAAAATTTCACCGGATCCTTCTCTCCCTCAATGTCATCTGTTGGAGTCAGGAGGTCCCCACATTCTACCGGCAGGTTCGCGTGACAGTAGACTAATGTGAATGAGCACATTTTAAGGAGAACTCCAGTATCTGCTCGTGGATCAGCAACCTGGTGGCAAATCTTTTTACTTCCTCATCTTTCGGCAATAGGCGTCCATTCAGGTGCTGGTACATTGTTAGTGACTGTTGGGAAAAATATGGTGGCGATGATGGATGTGGGAGACTGGACACCTTTTGACCTTTTTTTAATTTTTTTATTATTGCACTGCTTGAATTATGGGATAAAAATGAAAACATATTTTCAAGTGGTATTTTATAAAAAAAATATATATATAGTTTCATTAGTTTTCTGCAGTCTGCATGCATACTCATACACTGCAGGCTGCTCAGTCCCATTGGATGTGAAATATGCCAGATGAGCTCTGACGACTGTCTGTAGCCCTTCTCTCTGCACTCTTGAATGCAAATATATACTGACCTTTACTGTCAAATAAAATAAACTTAAGGGGTTGTCTGCTTATCCTTTATTGATCACCTATCCTCAGAAGAGATCATCAATATTAGATTGGCGGAGGCCCGACTGCCAGCACCCCAGCTGATCAGCTGTATAAAGAGGATGCAGTGCTTCTCTTCACTATTTTCCTGCTGGCCTGCTTGTCGTCATGTAATGTTGACTTTCAGCAGGTAAATAGTGTCTCTTCGTACAGCTGATCAGCGGACGTGGCAGCAGTCCAGCCACCGCCAATCTGATACTGATGAGCTACCTGAAGATAGGTCATCAATGTAGGATAAGCAGACAACTCCTTTAAAGGGGCTCTGTCACCAGGATCAACCCTATTATCCCAGACACACTGCCTGGTAGGGCTCATCATGCAGATTAAAATGATACCTTTCTTTTATCTGTATGTTAAACAGCTGCAGATAAATCTGCATTTTTTTTCCATATGCAAATGAGCAATTTGAGCACCAGAAAGCGGGGCTGAATCCTTCGAGCACTGCCTTGTAACACCCCCTGTGCTCTGCACACTCCATCCTCCCCTTGATTGAAAGGGCAAGACATGCTGAGGGCAGAGCTGTGTGCAAGCATGTAAATATCATATCACTATGTACTATAGCTTCCCCACACTGAGATCTGCTCAGAAAACTAATCTACATATTACTGCTTTATTCACAGGTAGAATATATGATTATAAAGACACCAGTAATATGTGTTAGCTTATAAGCATAGAAAAAAAAACACAGCTCTATGAGGTAATGCTATAGCTTAATGGTATAGTGGTCTGCCCTGCACGAAGACATCCCTGGTTCAAGTTCCAGGAGAGACGCATGTTTTCTTTCTATTTTTCCCCCCCCCCCCCTCCCTTATTTAAAACCATATTAAAAGGCTATACTATAATAAATAATATATAATCACATAATAATAATAATAATAATAAGGCCTTACTATATTGAGCAGTGTTTTTTTTTGTTTGTTTTTTTTTGTTTGTTTTTTTGCTAAAACCAATTACTAGTTTATTCATAGAAATATTATTATAAAGAAACCAGTAATATTTATGAGCTTTCTAAAAAACAAACAAAAAAAAACACATTCTCAATATGATAAAGACATAGACTTTACATATAGATTTAGTTACATAGTTGATACGGTTGAAAAAAGACATAAGTCCATGAAGTTCAACCAAGGGATAGGTGGGGACGCGAATCCCAGAAGGAAGTGACACTCAGATTTCTACACTTTTTCATAAGCATTAATATTGTTTTAAGAATTCCTCTAAACCCTTTATGAAACTGTCCCCTGTTCCTGCTGGGACCACGTCCTGAGAAAGTCTATTCCACAGCTTCACAGTTCTTACAGTAAAGAAGCTTTGACGCTTCTGGAGACTGAACTACTTCTTCTCCAGTCGGAGGCAGTGCCCCCTTGTCTTTTTGAGTGCATTTTACATGGAACAGTTTTTCACCGTATTTTTTTGTATGGCCCATTTATATATTTGTATAGGTTAATCATGTCCCCCCTTAGACGTCTCTTCTCAAGACTAAATAAATTCAATTCTTTTAATCTTTCTTCATCACTAAGACCCTCCATTCCCCTTATCAGTTTAGTCGCTCTCCTCTGTACTTTTTCCAGCTGCAGTGCCTCCTTTCTATGGACTGGTGCCCAGAACTGGACTGCGTATTCCAGATGAGGCCGCACCAGCTCTTTGTAAAGTGGTAGAATTACATCCCTGCTCCGCGAGTCCATGCCTCGTTTAATGCATGACAATATCCTGGTGGCCTTAGAAGCAGCTGATTGACATTGTATGCTGTTCTTATGGGATAAATGTTGAAGAAACAAAATATCTTAGGAATTTTTTTTTTTAAATCTCAAGATTCAAATCGGGGATCTCTGCATGAAAAACCAATCTTTTCTTACCTTAGCAATGGCTAACCTCCGGCACCCCAGCTGTGGTGAAACTATGACTCCCAGCATGCTCCATTCATTTCTATGGAGTTCTGAGAACACCCAAGCAAGTGTACATTTTGGGAATTGTAGTTTTACCACACCAGAAGTGCCGGAGGTTAGCCATCACAGCTCTAATCTATAGCATTGCCACCTAGAGATGCATGGTTTTTCTATACTTATAAGCTGACAGATATTACCAGTGTCTGTATGATGATCTAGTGTGCCTGTGAATAAAGCAGTGATCTGTAGATTAGCTTGTTGAGCAGATAACAGTGTGGTGAAGCTATAGTACATAGTGATACGATATTGCTAGCACACAGCTCTTGGACAGGGCTCTGCCCTTTGCCTGATGTCTAGTCACCTAGTCCTGTCAATCAAGGGGAGGGGCAGTGTGCAGAGCACAGGGGGTGCTACAAGGTAGTGCTCAAATGATCCAGCCCCACCTCCTGGTGCTCCTGTTGCTCATTTGCATATAAATAAAAAACATAGATATGCCTGCAGCTGTTTATTGCACAGACAAAAGAAAGGTATAGCATGATGATCCCTACCAGGCAGTATGTCAGGAGAGCAAAATGAGGAGGATACAGATCTAGCTGTCAAAGAGCTCATCTGGCTGGTTTTACAGCAATACAGCAATGTAAAAACATATTGCACCATTGGAGCCCATAAGCCTGTGTGTAGTTTCGACCCATGGAATGCATAGTTGGCGTGCAATTGTCCTTAGGTCCTAGCCTTCATCTATAGAGAACATGTGTGTGCCCCCGTTTGTTATTGTATTGTAATCTTTACTGTTATCCTTGCAGTTTGTTACATTTCTTACAGTAAAAAAATATCTCTATGGCCAGTCTCACAGACTCCTATGGTCATCCCATTTATTTTAGTAGAAACACAGGGCATGCGGTCTCTGTGACCTTAAAACATGAGTTCATATTATGGACAGTTGAAACTAGCCTAAGGTTGTGTTCAGACTCTTTGTCTTCTCTTTACGTTCAGCACGTGCTTGGAAAAGCTCCCAACAAGTATGGCGAACATATCGATAGGGTCCCATGTACCCAGACTGTTCTTTGGGCATGTGCACAGCCAGTATGCATTGGCATAAGCTGGCTATACACCTAGGACAACAATTGGCCAATTTTGACCATTTCAGCCGACCATGGCTTGAAAATTATAGACCAACGGTCATTCTCAATGGCAGAGTAATTATCACCTACGTTCCAGCCAATACTTATCTTATGTGAATGGGCAGTTTTAATCTGTTTACTACAAACCACAAATAATGTTCTTATCGCCTCTCCTGTGAAAACCAGAAATGGCGCCACTCCTGTCTGTGGCTGTTATTTCAAGCCAGCTCCATTCACTACATAGTGTTGACATTGTCCAGATAAGCAGTTGCCCCGAAGAACTCTGTTTTTGTATGTATTTAAAGAGAGTGTAGCATTAAAAAAATTGCAAATTTCCCAAATTTTTATGATTTCAGTTTTGATTTTTTAATTTGTACATAAAATTGTGACTGTCTGTAACTTTGTGTGGCGGTGTCCAGAAAATAAACAAAGGAGGCAGGCAACGTTGGTGTAGACTTCATGTGATCAGCTTGGACTTCCCTTTCTCACTGGGATGGGGTTATAAAGCCTGAATGACAATTGTGTCGTACAGCTGCAGATGAGATAGGCAACAGTACACATCAGTCAGTAGCTAAGGGTCTTCGTCTTCCCTAATCGTTGCTTCTGGGGTTCCTCATGCTCATTGTAGTCTCCACCGCATTTTTAAAAGAGAATGTATGCTAGATTCCCATTGTACCAGTGGATACTTTCCTCTACTTCCAAAGTTTCCATCCTGAAGCTGGCACGAGAACAACTTCCTTGGCCACACCTAAATTGGCAAGATGTCTTCTGACCCTTGGACCACAGGGAGCCCTGTTTTGCTGTAAGCAGACTGCACGGGAAGCTGACTAGTCCCTTAACAAACAAGAAATGGACAGTCCAGCAATCCAGATGGAACACCAGGGATCTAAGAATCCAATTATTATAAGGTGTTGCTGGGATTTCTCTTTGACCCTCTAGATCACGTTGCTCAGGAGTCATTGCCCCCCACCCCCACCCCTAATTTTACTTTTCTTGCAGAGAAACCATGAAGAGAAAGTCTATAGGAGCCGAATGCACAAACCACATTGGAAGTAACCCCGGGTCTAAGAGGGACACCCACTTCTGTGCAGTGTGCAGCGACTATGCCTCTGGTTACCACTATGGCGTATGGTCTTGTGAAGGCTGCAAGGCGTTTTTCAAGAGAAGCATTCAAGGTCTGTGTGTTACTGCTTTGCATTCATGTAAATCGTCGTTGCTGAGGTCGATTTGGGACATTTTATTCCAGGGAGTCCAGTGTTCTGCTGAAATTAATGTATTCAGATGATTAGTAAAAATTTATAATAACTTACTCTTAGTCAATGTCTCTTGCGTTATGTGAAAATCAGACAAAAGTAAAATTTTTCTTCTATCTGTATACCAGCCAACTGGTTTTACGATTAACCAGCAAGCTTGAGGTTCACCTCTTATCGGGAACAGGCTGTCTTTTTTAAAATTCTGTAAAGTCCAACTTATTGAATAATTGGCTGAAACCAACACAAAGCCATAATGGGTTGTAAGAATGCTATGAGAAGTCGATAGTAGAAATGGGCCCAAAGGTTGGTCACAATAGGCAGCTGATTGGGAGGCAACTTGAAGGGAAGGGATGAGACAGTTGCCAGAAAACCCTCTTTCTAGAGACGGGTGAAGGTTCCACCTCAAGGATCCCCTTCTGGCACAGGCTATGCCGTACTTGTCTAAGGTGGGAGTACCTCTTCAATATGGGCTACTTACCTCTGTATTTGCATGGCAGTTTCTTGATATATTTATTTTTCTCCTAGGCGGCCTAGTTATCTCTAATTTATAATTATTCTTCCCTTGTTGAATGGATTAGGCAGCGGCTGAGGGACAGGCAACAGAGGGTTGTAGTCAATGGAGTATATTCAGACCATGGTCTTGTTACCAGTGGGGTACCTCAGGGATCTGTTCTGGGACCCATATTGTTTAATATCTTTATCAGCGAAATTGCAGAAGGCCTCGATGGTAAGGTGTGTCTTTTTGCTGATGACACAAAGATTTGTAACAGGGTTGATATTCCTGGAGGGATACAGCAAATGGAAAAGGATTTAGGAAAACTAGAGGAATGGTCAAAAATTTGGCAACTAAAATTTAATGTTGATAAGTGCAAGATAATGCACCTGGGATGTAAAAACCCAAGAGCAGAATATAAAATCAGTGATACAGTCCTAACCTCAGTATCTGAGGAAAGGGATTTAGAGGTCATTATATCAGAAGACTTAAAGGTAGGCAGACAATGTCATAGAGCAGCAGGAAATGCTAGCAGAATGCTTGGGTGTATAGGGAGAGGCATTACCAGTAGAAAGAGGGAGGTGCTCATGCCGCTCTACAGAGCACTAGTGAGACCTCATCTGGAGTATTGTGCTCAGTACTGGAGACCATATCTCCAGAAGGATATTGATACTTTGGAGAGAGTTCAGAGAAGAGCTACTAAACTGGTACATGGATTGCAGGATAAAACTTACCAGGAAAGATTAAAGGACCTTAACATGTATAGCTTGGAAGAAAGGCGAGACAAAGGGGATATGATAGAAACTTTTAAATACATAAAGGGAATCGACAAGGTAAAAGAGGAGAGAATATTTAAAAGAAGAAAAACTGCTACAAGAGGACATAGTGTTAAATTAGAGGGGCAAAGGTTTAAAAGTAATATCAGGAAGTATTACATTACTGAGAGAGTAGTGGATGCATGGAATAGCCTTCCTGCAGAAGTGGTAGCTGCAAATACAGTGGAGGAGTTTAAGCATGCATGGGATAGGCATAAGGCCATCCTTCATATAAGATAGGGCCAGGGGCTATTCATAGTACTCAGCATATTGGGCAGACTAAATGGTTCTTATCTGACGACACATTCTATGTTGTTGTACCATAGTTGAGGTTCTCCTCCATCCTCGGACAGAACAGCAGCCCAAGCTTCTGTTGAGAGGCGTGTTGGGTTTTAGATGACCCCAGACTCCCATTAGGCAATGCAACTGATCAGAAAGCAGTGGTTCATATATAGAAGGACCAACTGCTTCATTCACGATGGTGGTGATGCATTATGACTTTGGACGACTGTGTATAATTAATGGGTTATAATTTATAATTGTCTTCCATACAATATGTGATTTGATACTTGGCTGGTTATTTGCGATCATCCGATGGGTTAGGCAGTCCTGCTGTAGTAAAAGCGTCTCGCACTTTAAAAGCTGTGGCAGTGAAAACCTTGGAAAGGGCAAGAAGAGATGACATTATCTATAGTGTTCCTCTGCAGAGCTGTGGGTGTGTGAAATACCTGTGGATTTCTCTGAACTTCCAAGAGCCGTAATTATCAACATGACGGCCTGGTGTAGACGTTATACTGGAAGAATGGAAATCGTAGAAAGACAGTTCATCTTCACTTTAGACATTAGCCCAGCTTTACTAGTCGTAAAGATGGCGTAAGCTTTGTCTGGCTGTCTAGACCTGCACCAGATTTATCACAGGTGCTCAGGCGGCTGGAGCAGGAATAGACCCTTTTCTCTGACTCTGTACAAACTATTGGTTGCTTACTTTGAGACAGATTATGATGCCAGAATTGTGGCACAATTTTGGCTCACAGTAGTGCATCTTATACCTCCACTTTCTGCTAAGCCCCACTACTGGTCGAGCATGTTGGGGGGGAAAAAAAGTGGCTACGCGCTGAGAATGGATTCCGGTCCAGGTTTTCCTGCTTAGGTTTGCAATCCTTTTTGTCCTAATTTCGAATCTGTAGCTTTTCCTTCCAGCTGTTCTCTGTCAGCCACTTCCAGCTACTATATAGTCTCCCTTTCTGCTTCCCTTGTTGCCAGATATAGACCTTCCTTCCAGATTTTCTATTCTGACCTCAGGTGGACAACTGTTGCTGTGGAGCTGTTGGAACTGGAGCTGTTGGACCTCCGGTTCCCTCCTGTTGTTGTCTCCTGTTGTTGTTTCCCTTTGTCCTGTTTGTGTTCTTTGTCCTTTCCCTATTGTTACCCTAGGTGTCAGTGGTGAGGACTAGTGCTCCCACAGCCCTATTCACTACCTAGGACTTATTTCAGGGTAAGCCAGGGACGAAGCACGTGATCGGAGTACGGTTTAGCAGCCCATCTAGGGACGTCAGGGCAGCCAGGTGCCAGTGCTAGGTGAACTAGGGGTCACCACTCCTTCCTCTCCCTAGTGGAAGGGTACTCCTCCTCCCTCCCCTCTGCGTCACACGTCGGTTACCTGCCATCTGCCATCTCAGACGTGATAATAAGATATCTGAAAAAAAATTGTATATTTCAAACAGACCTGCTCCATGCAGGGGAGTACCTAGGTCCCCATAGCAAAAAAAATTAACAACGCTCATGTACACTGACCCATTGAAATTAATGGTTCCGGATTAAGTGCGGGTGCAATGTGTTCACATCACGTATTGCACCCGCGCGGAATACTCGCTCATCTGCAAGGGGCCTAATTGTAAGAAATAAAATAAAACATCACCTACTTTATCCAACTTCTCTGATGAAAAGAATGGAGTCAGTGCTTCAAAAGTATGGTGCTCATTCTAAACACCATATATCTCAGAAAACTAATATAAATACACAAATCTCCTGCTTTCCTTTCATATATTCAGTATATTATAAAATTGGCTGCTTGCAGCTACCACTAGGGGGAGCTCAGTGTATAGGAATTTATACAGTTACAATTGATATCAATAGAAATAGTAAAAGTCTACTTGTACTAAACTCGCGCTAGGGGCGGCTCCATGCAAATGGAGTGCTTTCTTATCGGGAACAGAAGGAGTTCAGGGCCACCACCCTCTACCCGGATACCATAATTATCTGGGGTCACCATATATCTCGGCACAGGACCCCAAATCTAACATACTCAAGGAAGAGTAAATCTAATACAGGTTATTTACAGATTGTCTCTGATCTAGCACAATTCTAAAACTAACGCCCCTTTCACACGGGCGAGTATTCCGCACGGATGCGATGCGTGAGTTGCACCCGCACTGAATCCAGACCCATTCATTTCTATGGGGCCGTTCACATGAGCGGTGATTTTCACGCATCACTTGTGCGTTGCGTGAAAATCGCAGCATGCTCTATATTCTGCATTTTTAACGTAACGCAGGCCCCATAGAAATGAATGGGGTTGCGTGAAAATCGCAAGCAAGTGCGGATGCGGTGCGATTTTCACGCACGGTTGCTAGGAGACGATCCCGATGGAGACCCGATCATTATTATTTTCCCTTATAACATGGTTATAAGGGAAAATAATAGCATTCTGAATACAGAATGCTAAGTAAAATAGCGCTGGAGGGGTTAATTAAAAAAAAAATTAAAAATTAAACTCACCTTAGTCCACTTGATCGCGCAGCCCAGCATCTCTTCTGTCTCCTTCTTTGCTGATTGCAGGAACGGGACCTGTGGTGACGTCACTCCGGTCATCACATGATCCATCACATGATCTTTTACCATGCTGATGGATCATGTGATGACCGGAGTGACGTCACCACAGGTCCTGTTCCTGCAATCAGCAAAGAAGGAGACAGAAGAGATGCCGGGCTGCGCGATCAAGTGGACTAAGGCGAGTTAAATTATTTTTTCCTTTTTTTTAACCCCTCCAGCGCTATTGTACTATGCATTCTGTATTCAGAATGCTATTATTTTCCCTTATAACCATGTTATAAGGGAAAATAATACAATCTACAGAACACCGATCCCAAGCTCGAACTTCTGTGAAGAAGTTCGGGTTTGGGTACCAAACATGCGCGATTTTTCTCACGCGAGTGCAAAATGCATTACAATGTTTTGCACTCGCGCGGAAAAATCGCGCATGTTCCCTCAACGCACCTGCTCCTTTTCCCGCAACGCCCGCGTGAAAGAGGCCTAAAGGAATTGGCTACGAAAATGTTTGGCAAGTCTTATCAACTATTCGGCTCGGTGCTTTGATGTATTAGGAATGGTGATAACTTTTACACTTCTTTTCTGGTTTTCCTTGTAGGACACAATGATTACATCTGCCCTGCCACAAACCAGTGCACAATAGACAAAAACAGACGCAAAAGCTGCCAAGCGTGTCGTCTGCGCAAGTGCTTTGAAGTGGGGATGATGAAATGTGGTGAGGCTTTTTTGGAATTCTTGTGTATTCACTAACTCTTTTTTGTTTCGCTTGTGAAGATATTTTAGTACATAGCTTAAAGACAAAAAAAAACAACCCAGTTATACCTATTGAACCTATTTGATGTACCTTCCCCAGGAGGTTCTTGTCTTAGAACAGAAGAAACTCAAGGGTATAGTCGGCGGCTGTTGGGTTTTTGAAAAGGGAGACCCATTCCCAATTAGTGTTATCACCTTTGCCATTAGGTGGCAAGAACCTATGCAGGACCAGCACACAACAGACTTGGGGAATTGGCGCAAGAATCCTGGAGGGGACAAACCAGCCCCTTCTGTCCAGAGTGAAAAAATCTTGTCCCATATTGGGGTTGATATTTACTGTGCAGCCAAAATGGTTGAAGTGGTCAACGTAACGTACTACACCAGTGTGACCTAAGGGTCTCTCCTCTTCCTCCAACTCTTCTTTTCTTCTTAACACTTTACAATGAGTGTTTTTATAGATTTTATTGTGTTTTTTTTTTTTTTTAAACCAGGAACCAGACGGGATCGATGTGGGTACCGTATCATACGTCATCGGCGTCACTCTGAGGAACAGATGCATTGTTTTGGAAAAAACAAAAAAGTTACTGAAACCATAGGGCATGTAAAAGAAGTCCTTCCCTGTTGCATGGGCCCAGAACAGTTTGTTTTGTCTCTCATTGAAGCTGAACCACCAAATGTCCTACTGATGAATCGTCCCTGTAAGCCCTTCACTGAGGCGTCCATGATGATGTCATTAACAAAACTTGCTGACAAGGAGCTGGTTCATATGATCGCTTGGGCCAAGAAAATCCCAGGTATTAACTAATGTCTCTTTAGCCTAAGAAGCTTTATGGCATTGATGATTTCATAATGTTACCGAAACTTAGCACTGGGGTCAAAATCCTATGACTGGCAGTTGACGGGATAGCTGTACACATCTTGGGTTTACCAATGGAAATGAGGTAGGAGCCAACAGTGACTGTCTCTCTTACCCTTTCATGATCATCATAGTAGTCACAGGGGGGACTTCATGACTACTTGAATACTTGCTTGTATAAGATGTACAGTACCCCAGACCTGGGAGTGTCTCCAAATGTTATGTATTGTTTAAGTATGGTTGGCAGGGACAGGGTTAACTGCCAGGGTTCTTCTGTGAGAATACTACTCCAGAGAGACTGCAGGAGCACCAGGATAACTTAAAAGCTACAGCATAATACAGATAGTGGCATGACCAGCAAGTCACAGCGTTACAGACCTTGCTGCAGGTGAGGGACTACAGTTTAGACACCCATCACCCGGATAACATCTAGGCCATACCAAATCCAATACCTGCATTATACAGTGGACAGCTAAATCCACAAGTGCCAGCATACAGCTGTTATTCAGAAGTGCAAGAGAGGTTTTAGCAAGACGGAATATGTGAGGTGCATTAATTGCCACTTACACAACTACCATACCTCACATCTGGTGACAGAAATTCTACTTTGTACCTAATACTGCTGGATGTACTACAAGTTATATTTAGTACAGAGTAGAGAAAGACGTTTATACTTCTGGTTTATACCACATTTCCAGTGCACTAATTCCCAGGGAGCAATGGCCTGAGGGAATACACTGTGGCACAACAGCTCCTCAGGGCCACTACCACTCTCATCTTCTGCACCGACTCCTCAGGTGCTCGCTGCAGATGCACCAAAATTATTAAAAGGCACTGGCTTCTTAATAAGTTTGGCACATCATCGGGAGGTATGTAGACCAGCAAGGAGCCTGCGTAGATTTTTCTTGTAACTGGAGCACATATTGTTAAATGTGTTGGACCATGATCCTGGCTGCAAACCACCTCTTCCCTCCCACACCCTAATCACCTTTTACAAAAATGCTGAGGATGCTGGAAAAGGACGATAGCTATAAATTTTCGTGTAAAACAGGCCAAAATTAGCAACAGTCGCAACTTCGGGAAATTGAACCATTGGAAAGTGACCATGAACCTATGAGAAAATTTACATTCTGTGTAAAATTCTGGTGAAAAAGACTTGTTGCTTTTGCAGGTTTTATAGAATTGAGTCTCTATGATCAAGTTCGATTACTGGAAAGCTGTTGGTTGGAAGTTTTGATGATGGGACTAATGTGGCGGTCAATTGATCAACCTGGAAAACTTATCTTTGCCCCAGATCTAGCTCTTGACAGGTAAGTCCTAATATAATTAAAGTGAACTTTCCATATTCTTCTTCTTCTTCTTCTTATCAATGGCTTGGGCCCAGATAATGCAAAGTTTTCAAAATGTAATTGGACTAGTCTTTGAATTTCACAGAAAATGAGTCAACCTTCAATTTCTTACTTGGTGATACAATTAGAGAAGGTGTGAACCCTTGCTAGGTCCTTGTCTGCGTCAAGAACCTTACACAAAGAAGCATTTCTATAACAGATCTTAATGCTTTTCAAAAGTGCTCAGGAGGCTTTGGTTTCCTGAAATCAAAATATCACAACTTCTTGAATGGCGCTAATGACTTATTTACAAATGAGAAAAATCTGGACAATGAGAAAAACTGAAAGATACAAGTTAAGCAAGCGTAACTTTTTAAGATGGCCTTATGTAGACTGCCTTAGGCACTTCTTCACACAGTCAGGTTTCTGCAAGCAGTCTTGGAAGCCAAAATCAGGAGTGAATAAAAAAATTTAAAAAAAGAGTAGGTCTTATCTGTCCTTAATATGTTCTCTCATTTTGTGATCCACTCCTTATTTTGGCTTCCAAAACTACATGCAGAAACCTGACTGTGGCCATACCCTTAGTGTCCTAATGATTGGTCATTAAGTTTAATGGCTGACTTTGCCACTACCCTAAAGAAGTTGACAGAAGAAGTGGCCTGGCACTTTCCAAGCACTATTGCCACTTTGTTCTAGCCATTGCCAGGGATTCCAGTGGTCGTAGCTATGTCACTGATGTCTATCATGAGACAGTTGTTCTGGACTGTCGCTATAAAGTTATAATCGGCGGAGGTCTCTTAAACAAAGATACAGGGGTTCATGGTAATGGTTTTTAATAGATTTCACATTAGAGTGAAGTTCCTCCATGCTTGTTTTATCTAGATATGAAAATTTGTACAATGGGTTTGGGTGAGTTACTAAATGCTATGGCTCCTTTTTTTTAGGACATTGATTGGGGTCCTTGCTCTTGGACTCCTAATAGTGTTATCTTCTAATATCTGACATTTAAAAAAAAATCAGTGAGTGGAGAACTACGTTGGGAGTCATTTTTACCTTGGTCAATTGTAAAACTACCTTTCTGTAATGTAACTAAAAAATATCTTGCATCCATATCCCTCACTTGAATTATTTTGTGTATTGGAGACCACATTGTCTATACACAGTAACATTTCTTTGAGGCAACCACAAAAAATTGCAGTGAAAAAATGTTCTTCTAGAACAGTGGTTTTCTCAAACAAGTGAACCAATATCTGGTTCCTTACAGTCCTATGAGATTGCCATTTTTACCCCCATTTTCATGGTGTTGGAAGAGAGATACCTCTGAAATAATACCATTTGGACTGTTGCCGTGTCCATCAGAACAGTAATATGTATGACATTTGTATAAGGTGAATTGAACTAAACCTACCATTACCAACCCCAGACTGGATTTTGGTCAGCTTGAGCAGAGGTGGTCTTTTGGAGAGGTTTTACTGTATTGAATACACACATTAGCTGTGGTCATGGTATCCATGATTAATGATGAGCGAATTGATTCTAAACTAATGAGATACAACCCAAATTTGGAACCAAATTTTTGGTCAAATGATTCAGGCAAATCTGAGGATGGGGAAAAAAAAAAAAAAAAAAGCTTTAAAGAAGGGAGAAAAAAATTGGTGTAGAATCATTTTGGACCTGAATCAAATTTTTTGTGATTCCGTCTTCTCTGTCAATGATTCATAGCAAAAATTGGTCAGATGATGTCTTGCCATTGCATAAGCTGGGAAGATGGGAGCTGAAGATGTAGAGTAGAAGGCTGGATGACAAATCGGTGTAGGTACTGTAGGTGGGCTAAAGCTAGGGGTTTACATTAGCTCCGGCCTATGTGCACTCCTCCCGTCTCAGCCCCAGAGAAGCCAGCACTTTTTCCTATAGTGTTCAAGCACAACCACTACTACTGTATTCCTGGATACGAGCAATGTATAATTTGATGAAAAAATTTATCAAGCCAGCAAAGGAGGCAATATGGTCAATCACAATACATTAGTAAGTAACTTTGTCTACATGATAAATCCTATTTACTGAAGTGAGACACCCCCTTTAAAGGGGCTGGCCAGTTGATATTGCTCCTCCCAAGATACCATCGCAATATAGGGGAGAGTTGTAGGAGGTGGAGAATAAGTTGAGTCCAGACTTGGTGAAAGTTTAACAGCCTTACTTGAATAAACTTGCAATATTTGGTCTTTCTCTTGGTTCCAGCAGGTTTTGGGGTAAACTGGCAGGCCAACTTGAATACCTTGCTCTGTCGTTCTCTGCTGTGCTTTAGTCTGGTAGCTGGATTTTAGGACTGTTCTGGTACCTTTTTGATCGGGGTGCATTTGACTGTTGAACCCCTTGTGATACTCTGTATCTGTAAAGAGTCATGGTGCTCTATGAGCTGCTTTCCTTTTGGGACTCCTGCTACAGGAGGGACAACCATTCCCCTCACTGCGCCATCTTGATTTGTCTGCTTCCAACAATATACTTGGCTAGACTAGACCTAGACTTAACTACAACTAACTATAGCTTCCTGCAACTAGCCCACTTCTGCCCAAAAGGGGGAGAATAGAATGCTAAGTTCCATTCTGTCTAAAGATACTCTCTGCCAGATACACTGACACTTGCTAGTGAACCAGGCACATTACATGAACATGACAGCTTATAGCAATATTATGAATGCACAGTGTAGGAGGACCTGGAATAAATACACAGATGACATTATTGGTTAACCATTACAGACAGTAGCAGGGTGTAGGAATGGTAGTACCGCTCTGGGGTACTACAATATTACTAGCTGCACATGGGCTGGTAACAGCACATGCATATAGTTAGTAATCTGCATTATTAAACTATCAGCACTGATGTCCAATTAGTTTAATATGAAAAATTCACGTTCACACACAGATCCCTTGACCTACATGTCGGCGCTGTGATCGGAAAATGGCTGTTGGTGGACGGGTCAGTCCATCAGTGGCCTCCACTCACGCTTAGGAAACACTGCGCATGCGACAGTTGCCGTGTCTGTCCCCAGCATAAGTGAATGGAGGCCGCCAATGAACCTAACCCTCCATTAGCGGCCATGTTCAGAGCACATCACCAGCATGTAGGTCAGCGTAATATCAGATACAACCTATGTACAAGAGAGGAAAGGTTTTCTAATTTCTTCCAACCTCTGATAAGGGCGGCACCGTATAAAGATGATGATACAAGGAGAATATGTTCGACTTCATGATGGCTTGTGGTTTCCGTTGGGATTTATTTTTCTGATTAGCTGGTTCTTGTTTACCAGACAAACATCCAATTAAATCATTTGGTACTCAGAAATAACACTTGTTAAAATCCTCGCTACCGCCCCGTGCCGACACATTCCTCTTAAAAAGAAGGCATTGTGATCCGCACGGCAAAACCCTGCGCTCCGTGTCAAGATAACAAAATCCTCAAACGCTTTTGAACCCCTGCGAGAGCATGCACAAGCCAACTCATTATTTCTTAATTTGCTCCTCGATGTGCTGCAGCTTCTTCTGCATTTTGGAATATATTCCAATTTCCTTTGAATGACTTGCAAATTATAGTTAGTTTTTTTGGGGCTTTTTAGTTAAACCGTTGTTTCCTCCCGTGAACCCTCCTGTGATTAGGAATTATGTAACATACGTTTTGTTCTCGGCATTGCGTTAACAAGCAGGTCAATACGGATTTGGCAGCTGCTGTTCCAGTAAATATTTATTAATAAATGTCCATAACAGACAACAATTGGGAAATCACAGTACGGGTTCTTACGATGGAGACAGTCATATTATTATTTTTGTTTCAACTTTTTTCTTAAAGGTCTAGGACCTTCTTGTAGCTTTATACTTATCATAGAGGAGGGTATGCCGCTGGCAGATGGGGGATCCAGCGCTAAACTGCCCCTTTAAGCTGGAAACTTTGAACTTAGGAGCGTTGTACTTCCAGGTTCCTGGCCCCCAACTTTTGCACACTGTTATTTATTTATTTTAAAGCACTGTTAATTCCAGAACTTTGTGGATATGAAAAGGCAGTGGTGTACAAAGGGAAGTAAGGGCCCCATAGCAAGGATCAAACCAGGCCCCCCACACGGGACAGAAGGGTTTCCGCCTAAACCCCTTTCAATGATCCTTGGGCCATTTATTCCACTGCCTCATTTGCTAAAAGTTGTTCCTTTACCCTGGGTTCAGACCTGATCGTTCGCGATGGAGCGCTCTGTATGCGCGATTGTACCAGCGTTTACAATCGCGCATACAGAGACAAGCGAACGCCCATTGTCGCGCGTTCCCGAAAGTCTATGTACGGGAACGCGCGACAAAACGCCCCAAAGAAGCTCAAGAACTTTTTTGAGCGTCGGGCGTTTTACAGCGCGATCGTACGCGCTGTAAAACGCCCAGGTCAGAACCATTCCCATAGGGAAGCATTGGTTTCTCCTTGTTGAGCGTTTTACAGTGCGTAGGAACGCGCTGTAAAACGCGCAAGTGTGAACTTGAGGTACGACAGTAGAGTCCTGACCAAGTTTTCACCACCAGTAGAAGAGGAACTAATCCCAACTAAGACTGGGCCCCCTCTTGCCCTGGGCCCCGTAGTGGTCACATGGTCTGCCGCTATAGTAGTTGCACCCCTGTGAAAAGGGTTCACATTCGTAATATTGTACAAAAACAAGTATAATAAGCACAAAATAACATTAAGAAAAACTGGTACAAAGGGGGCCACTTTTTTCACATTTTGCTATGTTGCGGCTTTGTCCTAAAATAAAAAAAATTCAGTTTCTCCCCATAAAGCCTCATTCACGCGTCAGTGTTCCACGGACGTGTGCTGTACGTGTTCTCCATGGACACCACACGTACCCATTCATTTTAATGTGTGTATTCAGAAATCAGTGTGTTACCACGGTCCATGGATCCGTGGTTTTAGCATGGATGCATACTCTATTTTGTCCGTGTTCACGGATCCATCAAGCCCATTATAGTCTATGGGTTAGTGAAGGCCACGGATGCCATCTGTGTTGCATCCCTGTTTCACGGATCATTAGGAAGAGAGGCTTTGAAAATTATTTTTCAGCTGTTCAGTGTCAGTGAAACACGGATGGCACACGGACAGCAAAAAACGGACACACGGACCCAACACAGATCCTTCATGGAGGCATCACTGACCACCTTCTCACGGATTTGAGCTTGGGCATGTGAATGAGGCTTAATTCTGCATTCAATTCCCCAGAATGACAAAGTGAGAACAGAATGTTAGACATCCTTGTTGGTCAGATAATCTGTTGGTGTAAATGCACCCTTAGTTGTGAGACCTTGTATAGACAGGGCTGTGTATTTCCAAATCTTGTCCAATCAACTGAATTTACCGCAGGTGGACTCCAGTCAAGGTGTAAAAACATCTCAACAATGATCAAGAGAAGTGGGAGGCCTCCAGTGCTAAGATTCAAATTTCTTCTTTTTAATAAGTTTGCAAACATTTCTAAAATTGTCTTAATACACCATAATGGGAAAGTTATCTATAAATTAATGGATGAAAACTTAAATTTTTAAAAAATTTAAGCACAAGGCCACAACATAACGTGAAAAAAGGTAAAGGTCTGAAATTTTTTGGGAATGCATTGTATAAGGTAAGGAGACAGTAGGTGACAGGGTAGAAGTTGTTTTATATGACTGTAGTGTGGCAGCAAGATTATTGCAAGTTGTAGCTTTCCTGAAGAGGTGGCTTTTCAAAATTTTGATGGTGGGGAGAGTCTGACGGTTTGGAGATGGGTGAAGGGGACAAGTTGGGTAGGGTTATTTTTTTTAATATTTTTTTTATTTGAACGAGCACTCCATGAAGGGAGTATAACTACTTCTAAATATTCATATCCTCATACAGTAAATGGTGATCTCATTGATTGGAGTCTAACCACAAGGGCCCCCACCAATAATCACATGATTGAATAATTCTGGCAATAATATATCGTCGTGGGATTGTATAATTGCCAATTCATTATATAATATGTGGCTTTAAACCAAAGTTCCACCGTAATCGCCCTTCCCTAGTTTATGCGTTCAGCCTACTGCCAGAACAGTCCCTGGGTTACAACATCTCTCTTCAGCAATTTTGATAGATAACATTTTGGCATCTTACCGATTTAAACGCCTGATTTTTTTTCGAGCTCAAAGTCTCTTCTGTCTTGGATACTGGAGTTCTGGATCTGCTAAATGATCCTGATAAGGAACTTGTGCTAATATCAATCTTTAATTACATTGCCCATCCTCCCAACCCTAACCCTGGTGGTTGGGATGTTGTGCCACCTTTTGGCTTGCTAACGAATGTTGGGTGAGCCGGAGAGAGGCCTTGCCTTCACTTGGCCTCCTTAGCCCTGTCTGTCTACTAGCATTATATACGATGCTTCTCACCAGAACTGTAACTAGATCATACTCTCCTGAAAAAGGGGGAAATGGGTCAATCTGGGTGCCACATCCTGACTGTATAGTCTTCTCTGCTCATTCCTTTAGTTCTCCATTGCTGGGTGCTGCCACAGATAATGCCTGGTCTGAGGGTCTACATTTCTTTAAAGGACATCTGTCAGCGGATTTGTACTGTGCGCTTGGCAGCTGAAGGCATCTGTGTTGGTCCTATGTTTATTGCTGAGAAAGATGATGTTTTATTATATGCAAATGAGCCTCTAAGAGCAATGGGGGCGTTGTCATTACACCTAGAGGCTCGGCTCTCTCTGCAACTGCTGTTCTGCCTGC